>NC_088353.1:7757500-8057500 GCF_036884655.1 Musa acuminata AAA Group | reverse complement strand
AATAATATGAGATAAATAAAAGCAATAAGTGGTAACTTTAGGCATTTTAAGAATAATCTTCTTATGCTAATTTTGTATTAAGATTGTCAAGATCTTTAATCGAGAATCTCCTAGAGAGAGTAGAATAATATCTTGAATAAACTGCTTATAATTTTTCATGATTAATAAATTATCTACATAATCAAAATATAAATTATAATAAACTTGTTAATATATATATAAAATAAAGTATTAATTTGGAGTTAACAAAGTCGAGGGTGAGAATGAAGTCCTTCAATTCATGATACTAGACACGAGGTGCTTGTTTTAACACATAGAGTGATTTATGAAGGCGATACATATAATTCGAGTACGAGACATCAACAAAGCTCGATGATTGAGACATATAGATTTCTTAAGTAAAATGATCATGAAGAAAAGTATTATTAATATTTAATTAATTTTCATTCATCCATAAGTGAGAGTAAGAGAAAGAATAAGCTGAATTGTCTGTGGTTTAATTTGACCGATACTTCCATCCAAATATTGTTTAATTCAATAAACCTATTTGTAAGTAATGATATTTTGATTAGAAACAAAAGGAGCTAGCTCCCAAGTTTCATTCTTTACAAGAGTATTAAGCTCTTCACACATGGCCTCTTTCCGCTTTGGATCTTTAATAGCTTGAGTGATAGAGGAAGGTTCAAGTGTCTGATGACTTAAAAATATTATTTTGTTATATGATAATCAATTGTATGGGTAGATCGAGAGATCATGGATGTTTGTGGAGTGATGAGCCATACTATGAAAGGTATGCCAGAAGATGCTCTTAGAGTGGTATTCGCCGAATGAGGATTAACCACCAATGGTAAGTTGCTAGCTTGCATTGGGTTAGAGGGGATGGGTATATCTGAATAGGAACCAGATGAAGTTGATGCACGAATTGAACTTAGTAACGACTCATGAATGGAAGGTAAGGATGCATGATTACCCACCAAAGAATGTGGGTTTTGAAAAGGAATGTTAGAAGAATCACGAGTGGAAGGTGATTGAGTTGGCAAAGAATATTGAGTAATAAAATTTTCAAAATATCAAGATTGCAATGATGGTGACATATTTAACTAATTTGAGATTATTTGTGTATTTATTTTATCATCATTTGTGAACATGGATGTGGATGAAAATTTATCTTCAGCAAATTAAACACGAAGTTAAAAGTAGGTCTCAAGTTTGATTCGATCAAAACAAATGTAAATAATTATGGATGTCCGAATAACCTAAAAAAATACATGGTTTAGAAGATTACTCTAATTTATGTTTGTTATAAAGCCAAAGCCATAGATAACAAAGATATCCAAATATTGATAATTTCAAATAATTGGGTTTGATGTGAAATAAACACTAAAAAGATTATTTGTTCTTAAGAATAGGCGTTGAAATTTGATTAATAAGATAAAACAATAGTTTTAAATACATAGGTCCAAAAATATAAGGGGAGAGATGCTCGATGTATCGATAATATGTTGATGATGACATTTAGTGGAAGCTATATGCTGGGAGTTGTAGGGATGAGAAATTAAGTGCAATGCAACAATAGAGAGAGAGAGAAGATAAAAGAATAAAAACTCAATAGAAGTTGTAGTGTTACCTTTAACCACGATCAAATAAGCGGTACAAGAAAACAATAACAAGAGAGAGGATCAAAGAAAAAAGGAATACTACGTCGAAAGAAGAAGTATAAAGTAAAAGCTCTTTGGGGCAACTATTGTTCTGATACCATCATATTAAAACAAGAGGGACCATAAGAAAAGACAAAACACATAAAGCTTGAAAGGATAAAAAAACTTATGTTACCTTATGCACACTTAGTCAACATAGTGATATGAGAAGGGAAAGAATAATCAAATCCTTAAAATTACATAATTACATTAATCAAGTATCTAAAATTGTGATATTGATTAATCTTTCCAATACCAATTGATTGTGAGTGATTTGCTAGAGAAGATTCTTTCTTGATGGAGTGATTAGCCGGAGAAGATTTTTCCTTCAGAGTGAGGATTCGTCTCATCCAAATTGAGACTATATAATTAATTCCAAAAATACTATTCCTTAGTTTCCTTATATGTAACTAAAGACATACGACTTCTATTCTAATCTTCTGATGGCTTTGTTTTTAATCAACAATCGATCAGCTAATCTGGTCAGTAATTTCAGTAGATTTACAGGTTTTTGGAGAAGAGACGGACCCTTTCAGTTTCTTTTGATAGTTCATTTTTGACTGGAACAGTGATTTTTGCACACGATTCTAAGTAATATATTCTACTCTTGTAGCAAAAAGAAGAAAACATGGCATGCTTGCCTCATCGAGACAGTAGGTAGTATGGCGCAAACTAGGACTCATGCCAAAACCATAGGCTAAAATCCAGGGACGTTGGGGTCGGCATGCATGTTCTTCATCTAATGACATGGTACTTCAAATAAAGAGTAGACTAGTAAAATCATTGCAGAAAACTGTTTCAGAAGCATGATGAGTGGCATGTCAGGAGTATCATAAGCTGAAAAGAAGAGGAACGATTAATGTTGCGAGTGTAAGAAGTCGTGTATATCCTTGACAATTCAAACAGACCAGTGTCCCATATGGTAAGCTTCAGCTTCTTGTCACCGACTGTGAGATATTTGATCTGGAAATCCGTCCCTGTAAACAGATGCCAGAGAAACCATGAATTCTTTGCATGCATGCAGGCATGGCGGCATAAGGTCATCGGAAGCAAGTAATCCAACAACACGATGGGGGTAAGCGCACCGAGGGTGGGTGGGTGGTTGTCGACGAAGTGGGACATGAAGCTCTGAATGAGGCAACTCTTCCCCACGCCGGCGTCCCCTAACAACAGTATCTTGAAGGCGTAGTCGTAATCCTGCTCCGCCGATGAACCCATCTCTCTGCTGCTGCTGCTGCTGCTGCTGCTGCTGCTGCTACGAGTAGGGAGGAAGAAGAGCTCTGATGTCTCCCTGCGTGAGACTGCAGCTGTGACTTGCTACAGGTGGTGGGATACAAAAGTACGGTAGAAAGGCAGAGAAAGAATCGATGCTTTGCGTTGCTTTGCTCTCTCTCTCTCTTTTTCTTTCTATCTTCTCTTTGTATTCTCTCCATTTGGCTCCTTGTCGGCCACTGCCGCCAGAGCATCTACCTTTCTTCTTTGAGAAGAGATATCGGTACTTGAAACGAAGTCTGTAGTTGTCCACGAAACACACAATGATAGCTCCATTACTTCTTTCTCGCTAGAAACCAAGCTGGCATTTGATTCGTCCAAGTTAGAATATGAATCAGACTTTCACTGGGATTGATATTATATCACGCTTATACGTAGATTCAAACTTTAAGCTCGTGTAACAGCACATTAACTAACCCGCATAGCTTGATAGATATCATAGATTTGATAATGAAATGATCATTTCTTATATATATATATATATATATATATATAAAATCGAAAAAGAACATATTCTTTGATCTTTCCCAACATCTTTTTCTTTACATGGATTTACAATATTCTCTGCTCAACTTGTTGACGGAGGATTTTGAGAAGGAGGGTTCAAAACAGCGTAAGAAGATAGTAAGTACAAGGAAGTCTCGGGTCACCTACCTTTTGTTCTTAGACAACGCACCAAAAAGAGAAAAAATAGAACGACAACTATGTATCACTGTCGATTAGGATTATGGCCTTATCTCAAGATCCTTGGGTTACCGATATGCCTCATTGATTTTGTTATCCTAGAATTGTCTTGGTGCCCGCAAAAAAGAACGTAGGGAGGTTCTAACCTCTCTCATCAGACTGCACAAAATTGATCTAATCATTCTTCTTCGAACACAAATGCAGGAGGAGCACAGTCAATCTTTCATTAAACCGCGTCTTCTCGGCTGCGATTGAAAGAGCCGGGGGCCTCTTAGTTGCATGGAAACCAGATCACTATAGAGCTACTGTCGTCTATAAGAATTCTCAGGCTATTAATTTAATGATGAAGAAGAAGGTAAAAACCTTGGTTACTCTCCACGATGTATATATACTACAAGTGATCTCTCTCTCTCTCTCTTCGAAATATTTTATGGCATCAGTTTTCTCTTTTAAACGCCTCCAATACTGGTCTGCTTCTTGGTGGCGATGTTAATACGGTTTCTTAAATTTTACGATAAACCTGATTATGTATGGTTCTTCAAGAATTGTTGCTTACTAGATAGAGCTTTTGTCAATGAGGAGTGAAACTCCATCTATAGCGACTCTAAGATTACTCATCTTCCCAATATGGCTTCTGATCATGCACCCATCTATAGCGACTCAAGCTTTTGACTTCGTCTCTTGTAATCATAGGAACCCTTATTATTTTTAGTTTAATACTTGTTAAATTATTCGGAGGTTAAGGATATTGTTTAGGAGAATTGGTATGCTGGTGGTGGGGCCTCTCACCACCCCCTTGAGTCATATCAACAACCAACTTTCTTCTATCAAGAACGCCCTTACCCACTGGATATGTCATAAGGGAGGGCCACAAGATACAATATCAAATTCAAAAAACCCTAGATGACTTTGAGAACCTACAACTCAAAGACAAGTGTGGTACCTTCCTTTACTGATATGAATAATGGCATCCAGCTTCAATCCTATCACGCCCCAAACTAATCTATATCAGTTCTCGGAAAAGAGCAATTCGTTCATGAACTAAAATCCTTTAATAGAGCTATATAATTTTTTTTTCAAAATTAATATTTTTGTTACAATAATGATAATTATAAACTCTATCTTCAATTTGAATAATTCTTTGACTCTAGCTCTCTATACCATGCTACCTTTATATTCTTTTTATTTTTTTTGTGAGGACAAATGCTTTATAAAGAATATAATATAGTTCAAAGGAAGCATGCAATATTATTATTCTCATACTAATATATATGTCACAACAAAAAAAGATTAACATTTGAGATATTCCTCTCGGGCTAAGTATGAAAATACGCTAATCCGAAGGATACACTAGAGATGCAACCAAAAGATGGAGAGCCTAAAGCTTGACATATATTGATTGCCAGAGCAAGATATGCCTTAATGTTGGAGCGAAACCCCAATACATACCTTCGAAGGGGACAAAATGATAAGAAAAACCTAACCCACCAATTGTAACTCGTCGTGTGATTGCCAACTCAGCCTAGAGAGTGGAACTTGGATGATATGGAAGCCACCCAAGATCAAAACAACAACCACTGTAGAAGGAAATATTCAACCGATACCATTGAATATTCCTTTGGGGCCCAACCTACTATAAACGTCATTGGTTTACTATTACATAAGTTAATTATTATTCATTCATGATTTTTATCTTCGATATTGACTTAAGCATCGAAGGAACTAATGAACCAATCAAGCACTCCAGCCCCAATTTTGATCTTTTTATGGGTCGATCCTCTAACGAGCACACGAGTCACTTCCTAATTCATCCTCCTCATTCATTTCTAGACTTAATTCACACAAAATCCACAATGAGTCGACACAAATACAAATGCATCATCGACAAATCCACCGTCACCAGCAACTTTATCACGATCTAGACAGGAAATATCCCTATCTTTGATGGAGATGGAGAGTTGTGACCATGTAGACCGACCAATGCCAGTTCCGTTGAACGCTGAGCTTTTCTGATTGGCTTACAACATTACGAAGTTAACTCCAAAAGAAATATTTTGGTGCAAATGGATGTACAATCGGTTATTCATTTTGGCTCTGGATCCGCTAAGGTTCCATGGTTTTTGAACTCTCTGATCCTAGACGAGAACTTTTGCCAAACATGTTAATGTTGTTCAGTTCAAACATGTCGACAGAGTGCTAAATGTTAGAGCTACCCCGCTCGATCGTCTAGAGCTTGATATTTTAATCTTTCTTCGAGTGCAACAGAATCTTTTGCTAGTGTTACAAGAGAAAACAATATTCATGAATTCTAATGGTAGAACTAAATAATTAAAATTCTAATACTTCTTTTTTCTGATTTCCTGTGATGCTTTGGGCATATATATACATAGGGAAAGTCGTATGAAATCAGAAAGCAAGAAATGGCGTGAGAAGGGATCATAATTGTTGATACAGGTCTTCTCTACATAAAAAAAAAAAACGAAATATTTTGGTACAATAAAATGGGAGGTGATTTGGATCATTTAAAAAAAATCAATGTACTATAAAAAATCAGAGATCAATGACAAAGATATAATAGAAATGTTCTATTATATGCATACACTTAGAAAGGCACGAGAAATGAAAAATGCAAGCAAGATTTGGAAGGGACCATAATTGTTGATAATCTTTTGTTTTAATAGCATCCAAAGTGATTTGGATGTATCATTCAAAAATTAAAATTGACTTGCATTACAAAAAAAAGACATCAATCCTACCAATTAATTTCATGGGCTTAGCCAATTATTTCAATCTTTTATACAAAAATATCCATGAAAAATAAGAATTCACGCTCTCAAAAGATTTTTTTAATTATTTCTACTATGGCATGTGTCAATATTTTGTTATTATTTTGAGAAAAAATGATAATATTGTTCCTCCAATGACCTAGAATTTTGGTCTTCAGGGAATATCATGTTCATCCAATAATAAAAGTTTTAATTTATTCAAATGAACAATTTAAACGGATATTTACCTTCAAGCGATCAAAATTAATCATTTCCTACTAATCAACAACATATGGAAGAAGGGGTCTGTTTAGTTGCATGAAGTTTGTCCGCCTATTCGCAGCAGTTAGCCTGGTCACAAGTGTATGGTTTCCTGCAGGTAGCCTGGATGCAGTGTCTATACAAACTTTTGCAGACATGAAATTAAACTTTTTTTGCATCTCTACTGCGAGCCCAAGAACAGGACAAACTGTATCTTTATAGCACAGAAGACAATAATATATCGAGGGGTACTTATGAAAACAAAAACCCCGGTTTGAATCACCAAAGGATGGGTGGCCTAGGGATTAGCAATTATACTGGCTTTGACAAAAGTAAAAAAGACCACCTTATTGCTTTTTTGTCATTTTAGATGAATGTATACAAAACATCTACAGAATCAGGAACTCATGGCTTGAGTTAAGCATTTCAAAACTACTCAAGTTATTTTGATTTTGTAATCAGTCACTAATAGCTGACACATGACAAAGAAGTATGTATAAATCTACTGCTGATCGGTATACTGCACAAAGAAATTCAGTTGAAACTGGATTTGATGGTTTCTAAGCAGAGCTAATACTCGGAGATGATCGGCAGCAAAAATCGGAGTAGCAGACATGCTAAATAAATAATATCAAATAGTCCCATGACTGAATTATAGGGTCTGGCTTCAAAACCCAGTGAATTGTGAAAAGCAATCAAGTTAATGTTTAATTTTATACGTAAGTGCGATTCTGAAGCTGGATTTTATGCAAGAAAGAACTTGAGAACATTCAACTGAATTTCCTTTACTTTCAATTGGGGTGGTGAACAGAGTAAGGATCCATCTAAATTTCATAAGTAAATCCTAAGGAGCTTCAGGTCAAAAGGAGCAAAACAGATGAACAAAACTGAAGTACCTCAATGGAAAGCTCGAAGAATGCAGCTGCGACTGGAATGAGGTCATTTCACAATGCCTGAACTCTTAAGAAGAACATGGTCACTCCTGATGGAAGCAAGAGCCTATATGATTGCCTCATTCCAATAATGCAGTACAAGCAGGCAACAACAAAGCCCATTTGAACCTCACTGAATTATCCTTACTTCAAACCACCTATCTAGCACAAGGAGCCTCTGAAAAGGTTTTCATAATTTCTCCTAATGCTCAAAATTTCTCGCATCATATGATTTTGATGCTCTTGGTGCACCACTGACCTTACCTGTCTATATCCATAGACTGTTGATTCTGAGCACAGAGAATAGATTTTGAATCACAAATTTTAACATCATGACCAAAAGAATTACTTGAGAAGCCAATCTCTGTCTCTTCGTCATCACTATCGATATGATTTGGTGTCATACGGTTCTGGTACCTCCTACGTCCGACAAGAAACACATTGAAATAATAGCTCACCATACTTTCCCTCCGCTTATAAGGAAAATTCAAGTAAAGCTGGTCCCAAAAGTTTTTGTTTAGAGATGGACGATTCCGAACGATTATGTCCCTGAACTTCTTTTCTTCTTCCTCTGTCCACGAAAGTGCAACTTCCTCACCCATACTTTCACATTTCCAAGAATGGAAAGTTGTGCCAATTTCACATTTCAATTGAAGCCTCTTTTCTGCAATGTGAAATCTAATACACTCCACAGAGCCTGGCCATTCACACTGACAGGTATTGGGCCTCCCTCTTCCAATAGAAGCATAATCCAATACTGGACTCCTTTCTTGATTTTCAGGAGGCCAGGCCCGTTTGCCCAACCATTTTAATGTATCAGAATCAGTAGACAAAACTGTAGGCTGGCTGGTCCAATTTGGCACTTGTGCTTGAAAGCGTGCACCCACAGGTCTCAGGGACCATTGTTGATCTCTAGAAAGCCACCCAGCAGTTTGAAGCCCCAGAATGGTTTCTGTTGCTTTAACCTGGTTTGTTGATCCAAAACCATTTCCATATACAGAAGTGTGTATCTTTTGCTCTTCATCTAGTACCTAAACATGACATGTTTTTATTCTCAATTAAGAATTTTATCATAAATAACATAGCTGAAACTAATAATATTGAACACATGATCATATGCACAACCCCTGAATACTGCAAAATAAGTCTCTCTCATGACTTAGCAGCAGACTTATGTAAGACCAGTTGGCATAAATTGCATCAACATCAGTCAACTCATACAGTATGGTATATATAGTAGAGCACAATAAAAAAGGTTTTGAAGACTCAGTTCAGGTAAAACAAGAAAAGGTAAAAAAGAAGATGGTAGATAACATATAGCACCTCAAGGTATCATTTTCATGATCATGAATATCCAAGTATTTCTAATTTACCAACTAAGAAAAATTAACAACACCTTGAGGTTCAAAATGCAAAGATATATATTTTACCATTGATTCTTGACATCAAAGAAATTTTTTCGGTTGTACATGATTATGGAGTTACCCTTGGTATCTTTTGTTATATGAAAAGAAATGTATGATTAGCCTACTACCCGAACTTCTAATCATCAAGGAGTTACCCTTCAATTTTCACATTAGTTCCACCAGAAAATTTACATCAGAAATGATAGTCAAACATAATCAGAAGTAATTCTTATTATTATAAATAAATATATGCTTTGCCTCAGATTTTGGAACTTTCTAGAACTTCAATGGTTCAATTAGAATGTGATTTCAAAAAGAGATCTCTCTTTCTTATCTTGGTAAGAATAGGCACTGAAAAAGCATTCAAAATTATATATCTATATAGTGCCTCCAGGTGTTAAGGTATCCTTTCTCAAGGTTAAACTATTCATATCCTGAAAATGATTTATACTTTCTGGAGTAGTACCCTTCAATAGAAATTCTTCATAGATCAAGTGTCTTGTAAGTAAAATCTGTTTCCCAAGGATTTCTCAACACCTACAAGTTATTTCTTTTAATGGAAAGAAAAGAACTTGAAGATTCTGCAGATTATAATGTTCTAGTGGCAAACTAATATTTATGTTAAAATGATATATGTCTTTAGACACTTCTGGAAGGCACAGAAAATGAGCAATGCATATTATGAGCTCTGCAAGTAATTCACCAAAATCCAAGGTGCATTAATAAAGGGTTCTCACAGACATTGACAAACAAGCAAAAATGTCAATGTCATCAATGGTGAACCTATTTGATCAGTAACACATGATTGTTATTATTGTCATATGCTTTTAATAGCAAGAACTATCATACTGCCCGAAACGGTAAAAAATGAGCGGTACATACCGGTGCCCGGACAGGTACATGGACACCGATGCCACCCCAATCTTATATAAAAACAAATAAATCCTAAAATAAGTGTGATGCCACCCCAATTAGGGCTTGCTACCCATTTCTCACAATGTTGCTACCAACGTTGTCACCGATGCCATCACTACTGCCGCGAGACACTGCCCGCCTGTTCGCCACTGTCGCAGGACATCGCCTGCCCATTCACTGTCATTTATCTGTCCGGTACACGCCCTCCTATTCTTCCTTCTTCTTCCTCCACTACTTCCCCCTGTTCCTTCTCCACCACTCTGTCTTCTTCCTTCTTCTCCCTCTACCTCCTCCATCACTCTGTCGTCTTCCGTCTTCTTCCTACTCTTCCTCCATCGCACTGTCTTCTTCCTCCTCTGTTTGTCCATTGCCCCTTCCTCTTCTCCCTTTTTTTCTTCCTCTCTAAAACACTGGTACATACCAGTGTACCGACTGATGGTACACTAGTAATGATCAGTATCTACCAGTCCAACCAGAACACCGAGACAGGTTTGGTACCTGAAACAGTGATCTTTGTTCAATGGTACAAAAGTCACACTACATTGGTGCTCACAAATAGTGCACTTCTCAAAAAATGTTTGACAACCTAAACAACGCAACTAATATAAGAAGAAAATGCAGTAAAAACTAAAAGTTATTGAAGTTCCTCAATCATTATTAGTGAGTCAAAGCGGGAGAGAATCAATATGATTGTATCATCTAGGAGATCCTCAAGTATCCATGTAGTCAACACCAAATAGTTGGGATATTATAGTTTGATATTATTGTTGTTGTTTCAGAATTCCTCAAATATGCTGTGGATAAAATGAGGCCCTGCTTGATGCATTTAAAGCATGGTGAAATGGTTGAACTTCATATTCCTAGTGAAAATCAGATAGAATGTAGAATAATCTTTATGCCCCAAATATGATTTCTATGACCTCCTTATAGTTAACTAGAGTTTAATTTGACCAAACAAAATAAATATGCAATTTCAAGAAAGGTACTTACTCAAAAATACCTAGAAATTAATATCTTAGAGCACTTGCCATGTATTTCTCCCCATGAATAAAACTATTTGATTGCTTGATTTCATTTTATATGAAAGTAGAAATTTGTACTGTGAAGCACTTGAGATTCAATCATGAACCACACTGATTATGTTCCTATAGTTGGAAATTCTCTACAAGAACTGGATTTGTTTTTAATATATTTTTATTAACCAAAGGTATCCTAGAGAACAGAAAAATATATTTTTCATGACAAGAAAGTTTATCCTGACAAGTTTATTCAAAGATTATATTAATAATAGCTGACTTTTCCACTGAAATCAGTACTGTAATCAAAACCTACTAATGCACTAAACTATCACAATTCAAAATCATCAGTCTTAATTCTAAGGTAATCTTAGATGTGAAGCAATGCAACAATGAGAAATAAACTTGGTGCATGAGAAATAAATTTGGTACATGACAAATGAACTTGGTATGTAACTTTGGATCAAGATGCTGATGGAATGTTGGAAATTTTGCTAATTTCCTGCTGGCTAAAGTTCTTGATTATTTATTTAATTATGAATGTTAACCTTTTAATCACCATCAGGGCATTCAAGCATTCTAGTGAGCTTCTGGTGTGATCCTCTAACTCATTAATTTTGGCAGTTATCATGTCCATGTTTATCACACTGGACAGACTTTACTAGATGCAGAACCCGGTTGCTTTCTACTGCATGAGTATACTAGTTTGCTTAGTTGCGGTTTCTTAAGTAAAAAATGAATAGACAATGTAAAGCTATGAACCCGGCTAAGGATTAACAACTGCCTTAAATATATTTGCATATCGTAGATCTGGAGGAATTCTTTTGAGATCTAATTACATAAATTCAAGAAACTGATGGTTGCTATTTACTCAATGATGTAAAGTCATATATATAGAAGAAATAACATTATTGGGATTCTTGCTCAAAGAGGTTAAGACGTGTGAGAGTACAAAGATTCTGATAGTCTAGGCAATGTCAAGGTCTCTCATCTAAACTAGTTCAAACAAAACAAATAACATGGAAAATGGAAACATATTTGAACCGAAGCAGAAAAACCAACTTAAAGAATATGCATTAAGCATGGTAATCGATGGGATAAATTAGTCAAATAATTACACTTTCTTGCTAGGTGCCATGTCCTTATGAACAGTTGCAATTTAGGTTTCCTTTTCAGAAGTTTGGCACTGACATAAATGCCCACAATGGACTTATATGTCATCATTCACATAATGTGTGCCAAGTACCATATAGAGTATGAAAGCGTTGAATAACTTTTTACATGCTTACCAAAACCTAGGTACATGGGATACTCATATGTTCACATAATGTGTGCCAAGTACCATATAGAGTATGAAAGCCTTGAATAACTTTTTACATGCTTACCAAAACCTAGGTACATGGGATACTCATATGTTCAATGACACACCTAACCCTATTGTGTGCACTGATATCAATTAACTTGGGAGTCAAGCAAGAATGTAAAGCAGAAAGGGGCAACAAGTTATTTTAGTCAACATTTGCTTATAATAATCTCGGGTTGGCCTTCAGACAGCCAAAACTCATAAAACATAAAGAATACATTTAATGCATAACATTTTCAAAAGTAGAGAGATCAGCTCTAATCTACAGAGTTTGAGAATCATTCAGTACATTTCAACTTCTTGTTAGCCAGCACTTTGAATTAGACTTGCCACTTGATGTTTTTATAGAACTTCTACCACTGTGACTTTTGGGGAACTATTTAACATTTGTGAAGCAGAGCCACACATAGGAGGAACTATGGGCGAACAGAAAAAGAAAGGTTACCTGTAAATGCAACTGATTAGGGTTCGTTCGACGAATTCTTCTGAAGAACATTGCCTGCCTGGACAGAATTGCCAGAGCATAGAACTCCCCAGATGCATAAGTCTTACCTTTACCTTTATCTGATGGCCATGCCTTTGCTATGGAAGGATGATCCGCAGGACTCTTTGCCAATTTTCTAACCCAACCCAGCATTCCCGCCAGATCATTCCGCTTCCTCTTATGATGGTTAAACCCCCCATTAGCAGTGTCCTCCAGGATGACAACATCGTCACTATCGGTCCCAACATCACCAAACGGCGTCGAGCATTGATCTTTACTTGTACTTGGGAGCAGCCTAGAATTACAATCACAATCCTTCTTGTGATTCGCAGTCCCTGGAGAGCCGCATCTGGTCACCAAAGAGCTTGGGTTCGTATATCCCGTTCGCTTACGCATTGGCTTCTCGCCCGAACCTCTTTGCAAACACTGGTCCAGCGCATCCAGATACTTGAAGAAGACCAACTTCAACGACGATCCGATGCCCGAGTCGAACCCTATCGCCTTGGCCACCAACGGCCATGCATGTGCATCAGACACCACATCGTAGCCACCTTTCCCTTGCACAACTGAGTAGAGCTTGAAGAGGTCGACCGAGAGTCCATCGCCAAGGACGGCCGGCAGCGGGCGGATCTCCCCCCTCCTGTAACGGATCTCCTTGAGGAAGACCGACAGGATCTGATCAAAGAGACAGCTGAGGTTCTCGCCACCGGGCGGCTCCTTGTTGGAGACATCAAGATCGGAGCAAAAGCCGAGGGTTTGGAGCTTGCGAAGGATCTCCGCGACGGACTCGAAGGGGGCGGCAGTAGAGGGGGAGCATCCGGCCATGGAAGGAGGAGGAGGAGGGCCGGGCGAGGCCGCGCGGCCAGTGGAGGCGCCCGCGGTCTACCGCTGGCCTTGCGCCACCCCGAGCGGGGCGGGGCCCGAATGAGAGAGGAAAAGGGCTATAAGGCGGAGAGAGAGAGAGTACCGACGGCTACAGGAGATGACAGATTTCTTCAAGGAGGTGAAAAGATTAAAAAAACAGGAATGACAAGAGGGGAAGAAGGGAAAATATTTTTTATTTTTTTATTTTTTTTGTCTTTTCTCATCTTCATGTGTGTGTACTTTTAATCTTTTCGGTATTTGTTTTGGTATGATTTGTTTAGGACTATTACATAAACAAATCTACTATTTATTTTAAGACTAAAGATTTAAAATTTTATTTTATAAATTTTAGTAGTCAATAATACACTTATTTACTTACATTAGATCGAAAATTTGAAATTTTATTAATTATATTTTTAAAATAAAAAATCTATTACCTTGTTCGAAAAATTGTGTTCATAAAAAAAAAACTCTATTGCTTTATTCAATTCACGTGAAAGTGAAAGAAATTAGTGGATCTTACTAAAACAAACCCAACATGGAGGAAAGAGAGTGGCCGAAGGTTGTACGAGTTGATAGGATACCATTTGCGCCCTAAAGTATCAAAATTATGAAGTACTTAGTGGAAACATTGGGACATGGAATTCAGGTTTGACATTGCCAACGCCAGGGACACACATCATTGGTATAACTTATCTGTTGGTGTGACAACAAAAGGGTTGCAAGATGAAGAGATAAGAGATTAAAAGGGTTTTTTTTCATGGTGATGGATATTTAGTCTTGTTTATAAAAATAGATTGTGATTATGTTAATAACCTTATTAATCTCATTAGCAAATATATATTTTAAGATATCAAAAATTGATCATATTAATATTTAAATACTTTATCCTCCTTAACCCCTATATTTAAATGGTCAATATAAACGTTTAATAAAAAATACATTAGTATCTGTTAAATTGAAAATAGTTTGGCAATTATCACATGATTATCCCGCAAAGCAGTAGAATATCCAAATCTCTCATTCCTTTTTTTTTATTTTTTATTTATTTATCGATAAGGGATACATTATCATCCTCATCGTGTGGGGCCTAAAAAGAAAGAAAATAAAGCTTCCTTTTCATCATTTATGATAAATAAATAAATATAAATTTTTTTTTATCATTTATGATAAGAAAGATAACCACAAACTTCTTTCTTATTAGAATACTTTTTGTTGAATTACTAAGGTCCACACTCATATACATCGAGTTACTAACTTAGAACATTAAAGAGATTAGATAAAAAATCTTTCTCGATTTTGATCTTCGTGCAGATGATGTTTCAGGAGCTCGACATTCTCATCTTGGAGATGCCTCGAACAGTCTATGCATTTGGGTCTTAATCACATTGGGTTGATTAAGACGTTCACGATATATTTTTTCTAATATTTTAGTGTTAGAAGAAGGGTCCAATATTATAGGAATGTCCGCCTACCCTTTTAACAAATGCTCTCGACCTATAGTACTTTCATTAGGGGGTAGCAGCCACTCTTTCCATGTGTTGGCGTATCTACCTCGGCACAAATTTTGACGTAATACTGGTATTCATTTAACAACTCAAGAGCGACCTTGAGTCACCTGCTCATCCCTGTTGAGTCACCTGCTTATCCCAGTAGGTGCAAACGCTAATGAGTATAATGCAAGTTGTCATTATGCTCTTGCCTCAAGTAACCCAATAAACGACGCTACTACCTCAACCACAACTAGCAACTCAATCGACACTGACACCGGCACCAGCACCCGTTAGAGTTCCCCCACTCGACGCAATGCCAATATTTCAAAAGCGCCCAAGGCTCATCGAGCTACCAATCGAGCGAGTACCTCATTCCCCAACTACAAAATTCAATGGATCACCATACCACTATCTCGTTCCACTCGAATCTCAAACCCAATCGACGTGTTTGATAAATGATTCCTTGAGAATCTAAACTATAGCAAAGGAACTAATGTTTAGAAGAAATACAATAAGAATTCTAACAATCCAGAGAAAAAGGGTCGATCAACCCCACTTTGGGTTGGTTGTCATTCACCAACGACATCCAGTAGGAACCAATCCCAACTAACTTTGTCTCTTATCATTAGAGGCATTCGTCGGTAATACCAACTTGCTAGAGCACATTGCTACTTTTCACACCTTGATATTAATATAGGCACCTCATATGCCCTAATGTATCATATCTTCCTAACGAGGATCGGTACGAGAATGATACACCCATTTAAAGCCTAAAGTCATGCCCTAATATATCATGCCTTCCTTTTATTTAACGCATCAGAGAATTTGATCTTCACTACCTTGGAAATATATGCCTGAAGTCATTGATAACAATACTTCTTGGACCTAGGCAAGGGGAGGAGGAGACACTCTTGGACTTCATCGCTCGATTTACCAACTAAATCCAAGAGGTGTAAGATGTACACTCATTACTTATTATGATGGGACTCAAGCTCTCTCGTCTTTTCTAGTCATTGGTAGAGAAGCCACCAATAATGATACCTAGAATACTCCAATAGATCAATTAAAATATGGTGGCAAAGGCAATGGTCTCGAGTAAACACAAAGAGACACATAAAAAGCTAAGAGAGTATGAGTTATAATCCTCATTGATGCCAAGGTCACTATGGCAATAAAAAAGTGATAGACCTGAATTGCCTCACTCAAGGTTCGAGTCAACCCCATTGAATATAACCAGGACCGAAGCCTTTTTACAAATAAGAGAGAAGGAATTCTTAAAAGACCCTCAATTAATGTGAACTCTATTGGAGAAGAGAGATATATACAAGTACTATCACTTCCATCGAGATTATGGCCACGACACTTTTGGGAAACCTTATAGAGCATCACATGTGCAGCAAAAAAAAAAAAAATTGAAATCGATTTCCCAAAAATAGAATTATATCAAATTGCAAACGACGATCGGGAGTGAAAAACTCGTCAAATTTGAAAACTGCATAAGACGTGAGACAATCTCACCTAAGAGAACTCATATATCTCTGATCTATAGATCTTAGTCTGTAGATGAAGGAGATCTCACGTTCTCCTCTCTAGCAGTGATCCACATAGCGGATGAAGCGACAACACATCTTCTCTCATGACGTGTTCTTTTCTCGCTTTTGTGCACCACCACCAAAGCAGCAGAGGGCAATCTTCTTGCTACCCTCTCACACTAGAGAGGGGGCAGTCGGCTAAGAAAGAAGCATGAGAGAAGTAAGGGAGGTGGCTATTAAGGGTCTAGCCTTATAACCCTTTTAGTACTATATCCCTTTTTATAGAGAGCTCATACTACTAACTGTAATAGATCCTATTTATAGGGTATTGGATCTCTATCTAATTTTTCTAGTATATTGGACATTGGATCTTCATCAAATTATCTCTTGCTTAATGAAAATTGGATCTCTATCCAATTATCCACTCTAAGCTTTTATCGGATCTCACCCAACGGATCTAATAAAATGAGGGTTTATTGGATATCATATATCTAATTATCTATTTGTTGTATCATCCACCATATATATGTGACTCTCTAGGCTCAATATCATGATGGCCGTAGGTTATACATATTAGAATTCCTTCTGGCTCAAAACTTCTTCTAATTTAGTGAATTATTATCTCGTGACAATTCACTAATCAACTATGGATATACTATGCCACTATGCCATAGTCCCCAAACGGTATAAGAGGATCTAATCCATTGGACTTGTTTGTTCTCAATTATTATGTATATATAGTTCCTCATCTATCTAATATCCTAGATATTATATACCAAGCATGGTATTGTCAGGCCCATGCAGAATCTGCTCGAGTCTCGCTCTAATCAGATTATCTTGGAGAACTCATTCTCTCTTAATCTGAATGACCTTAGCTAGAGATTTGTCTAGGTGACAACACATGAGACATTCTTTTCATGACACCGAGAGTAGATGATTCTCTATCGACACTCAATTGCCCTCATAAGATTGGCTATCATTCCCAATGATCAGTTGTGCCAGATCTAGAACCTCTAGACCTATAAGTCCGGTATCAAAGAGTGGAGTACTCATATAGGGCATCCTCGGTGTCTCATGTCTAAGGACCAAACACACAACTAGGATCACAGAATCACTATCTAATAATAAGATATCATTAGCTATTCAGCATTCTATAAGCGGATTATTCAATAAACTCATTTTCCAACGAGCACATATATAGCATCCCTTTTATTCCCACATTAGCAACTATGAGACCAACTACCTTTATTATATAGACAAGTATATATAGTACACCGGTTTGTTTGGCTATCTCGATATCCCTCTCAAGTAACCTTTGACTAGGAATATTTAGGATTATGTTTATAGACAAATTGATCTTATTATCATGATCTCATCATGATCCAATTTCTATTAAACATATCCAAGGATATCAGAATATATGTAATAGGCAATCATAAAGTGAGAAAATGCTAAATAATAATAATAAGCAAAAAGACTATACAGCATGTCACACATGCCATCACTTATATGATTGGTTTGTAGGGCACCTATGACTAGCAATATCTCACTTGACCTAAAGTAAATCACCTACATACTTTATCCTCATCAGACCTTTCTGACGCTCAAAGACAATATGAGACAATGACTTTATCAATGGATCTCCATTGTTACATCACCATAGGTTACGATCTCTCTAATCAAGTAGAACCTTTTCAGAATGTGCTTAGACTTATGATGAGACCTAGGTTCTTTTGCTTGAGCAATCGCTCCGTTGTTATCATAATATAAAGGAATCAGCTTCTCGTTGCCCGACATAATTTTCAGATTTGTGATGAAATTCTTCATCCAAATTATCATCTGTATTGCTTCTATTACAACAATATACTCTGTCATTATAGTCAAGTCAACAGTAGTATCTTACTTGAAACTCCTCTAGCATATTGTTCCTCCATTCAGGGTGAACATGCACCCTGAGTTAGACTTACTATTATCGACATCGGATTAGAAACTCAAGTCCGTATAGCCCTCAACCCTAAGACTACTGTCTTCATATACTAGTAAAAGATTCTTAGTCTTTCTCAAAAACTTAAGAATACATTTTACTGCATTCCAATGTTCCAAACCTAGATCCATTTGATATCTACTTGTAACACTTAGAGCATATGTTATATTATGCTTGGTACATAGCATAGCATATATGATAAATCTTATCACTAAGGCATAAGGTATCTTATCAATGTTTGTCCTTTCTTTAAGAGTTTTAAGGGAGGGACATACTCCCATAAAATGACATTTCATGTCTCATCGGTATGAGACATCTCTTAGAATTTTGTATGCCAAACCTTTTTGATAATATGATGTTTATGTAACTAGACTGGAATAAGCCAAGCATCCTCTTAGATCTATCTTTATATATCTGAATTCTCAAGATATATGATACTTCCCCTAAGTCCTTCATGGAAAAATGTCTAGATAGCCAAGCCTTTACTATGGAGAGCATCCCTACATCATTTCAAATGATTAGAATGTCATCCACGTATAACACCAAGAAGGTGATAGTACTCCTATTTCCCTTCATATACACATAAGGCTCATTTTTGTTCTTAATGAAGTCATAAGATTTAATCGTCTCATCAAATCTTATGCTCTAACTTCGGGAAGCTTGCTTTAGTCTATAGATAGACCTAAGCAATCTGCACATCTTATCTAGACTCTCCTTGGACACGAGTCTCTCAGGCTATATCATATATATCTCCTACTTGATGTTACTATTAAGGAACATAATTTTCATATCCATCTGCTAGATCTCATAGTTATAGTGTGCTGCAATAGCTAATAAAATTCGAATAGATTTCAGCATGGCTATGGGTGAGAATGTTTCGTCATAGTCTACACTTTACCTTTGACAATACCTCTTAGCCACTAGTCTTGCCTTATAGGTCTTCACTTTTCCACCTACTTCGATCTTCACTTGCCTTGCCTGAATAAACTCGGGCTACAGAATGATACTTGAGCTAGGTTCTCTAACCTCGCTCAACTCTATCATGCTCTTACTATCTCTACTAAGAATATGTTCTTTCTTAAGAAACATTACTCTCTTGGCAACGAAGATCTTTTGGTCTTCGGGGTGATAGACATAATATCCATAAGTTTCCTTAGAGTATTCCATGAAATTACACCGTTCCATCCTCAATTTTAACTTATTGGGGTTGTATCTCCTAACGTGGGCAGAGTAGCCCTAAATCTTAACAACATTAAGATTGGGCTTCTTCCCTTTCTATATCTCATATGGTGCAGACACTTTCGACTTAGTCGAAACTTTATTTATAAGGTAAGTTGTGAACTCTATGGCGTATCCTCAGAACGAGATGGGTAGGTCGGTGAAACTCATAATGGACCGCACTATATTTAACGATGTATGATTCCTCCTTTCTAATACATCATTAAACCGAGGTGTATAAGGAGGGGTCCATTTGGACAGGATTCTATGGTCTTTAAGAAATTGGCTGAACTTTGTACTCAAGTACTCACCATCTCGATCTGATTGAAGAGTATTGATACTCTTTCTAATTTGATTTTCTACCTTATTCTTATATTTCCTAAATTTCTTAAAGGCCTTAAATTTATACTTTATTAAGTACACATATCCATACCTTGAGTTCTCATCAGTGAATGTAATGAAGTAAGAATAACCACATATGAAATGAGTTGACATTAGACCATATACATCACTATATATGAGTTTTAATAACTCATCGGCTCTTTCTCCAGTTCCACCAAATAGCGAGTTGGTTAGTTTCCCTTGAAGGTAAAACTCACAAGTTATATATGATTCATAATCAAATGGATCTAAATATCTATCTTTTAGCAGCTTTTGGATTATACCTTCATGGATATGACCTAACCTACAATGCTATAGGTATACATTGTTTACTATATCTTGCTTCCTCTTAGACACATTTACATTCATGACATGTGAAGCATAATCCAATATGTATAAACCATAACTTAATGTTCCTCTACCAATGATCTCATCATCTAGAATCATTGAACAACTATTATTCTTAAAAACTACTCTATATTCATTATTTGTTAAATAAGAAATAAAAATAATATTTTTGATAATTGAAGGAAAATATAGCAAGCATCTAATGCTAAAAGAGCTCAATCAGGAAACTATAGTGCAACCTCCCTAATGGCAATAGCAATAACCTTTGCGTCATTTCCCATCCTAAGGCCCACCTTGCCTCTCACTAATCTCCTATGTCTTGCTAGAACCTGCAATGAATTACAAATATGAGATGCACTACTAGTATCCAATACCCATGCATTGTTATAATTTTCTAACAAATGGAGATCGATCATGAATATACCTAAAGCTTCTCTAAGCTTTTATTTTGCCTTTTTTGTAAAGTACTCTTTGTTGTTTCTCTTTTAGTGCTTATCTTTATCATAGTGAAAGCATCAACCTTTGTCCTTTATCGAGTCCTTCTTAGCAAACTTTGTTTTACCTAGTTTGCCCTTACCATTGCCCTTCTTAAGAGACTTCTCTACCTTCCTTTTCTTTTTGGTCTCACTGGCATAGATAACTGACTTCTCTTTCTTGATGGTACTCTTAGCTTCCCTCAACATATTGAGGAGCTCAGAGAGAGTCACCACCAGCTTGTTTATGTTAAAATTCATAATGAACTACGAAAGAAATCTATGAGAGACTAAAGTACAAGATCCACATATAAGTTATCCTCTAGGAACATTCTTAGACCCGTGAGCTTCTCTATCCACTCAATCATCTTAAGGACATAGTTCTGAACCAATGTCCCTTAGTTATCCTAGTGCAGAAGAAACTTTTAGATATCATACATCACTGAGTTCTTCCATGTTCCTCAAACAATTTACAAAGATGTAGGAAAATGGATCTAGCATCTATCTTTTTATGCTACATCTGCAACTCGGGAGTCATAGTGCCCAACATGTAATACTGAGTGAGAGTAGAGTCATCTATGTACTATATGTAGCAAGCAATCTCATCCTCACTTACCCCTTCCTCAAGCGTGATCTTCACTATATTAAGGATATACATGATTTCTCCACTGGGAGAACGATTCTTAGGTTGCAAAGCTAATCTATGTAGTTTGGACCAGTGAGACAATTGACATCAAGTATGCCACATAAGGGATTTGAAAGTGATATGTTTTTGACAAACAAACATGCAACATAAATAAATAACATGTAAATTTTATAAAAAATATAAACAATCAAGATATGAACTTTTATCTTAATCTACTCCCATTATATTCTCGTAAAACACATAACTCCCTCTGGTATGTGAATCAGAGACCCCAGCTGATCTCTACTGAGGATCGGGATCCAATTGGTGTCTTAGTGTAATCTCAAGGGATCAAATAATCATGCTAAACCCGAAAATGTATGCAACTCTTATCGATCATAACTCCTTGTGATTCCCATCCTATTTGACCTTTGATCCTTCATGGTCTTGAGGGACTCTGCCAACAATGATGTTCGGTTAAGTCGTCACCACCATTATAAGATGAGTCCAATTTGATGATATGTCTTTTAGAGACTCGACCAAGCACACAATGTCCTCAGGTCACTAGTGATATCTCTATATCATAGACAAGGTCTTGAATATTTCCCTATAATGATGAAAGGTCATGTGGGTCAATCTAATTGCCTCATGCTTACTAACTTAATATTATCGTGAGAGGGGATTTTGATTCTATCTCCTAATATTACGTGTCACATGCATAAATATTTCATATATATTTACATCGCATATATATATATATATATATATATATATATATATATATATATATATATATATATATATATATATATATATATATATATATATCTGTGTGTGTGTATATATATATATAGTAGATGTATAAGCAATCATATATCACATATGAGCAATCACACCAAATGATCATGAACCATAACCTAATTGATCAAGCCCAAGCTAGTAGGCTCAATCACTCACATCACGATCTATGTGTGCATCGATGCATCTCTATGCCCTATGATCATCTATATCATCCTCATCGATTCTATCGGCACCTCGGTGTATCTCAATGCACCGTGATCATCCATCTCGACCTTGTGAGTCCCGCTATCACTTCTACACTCCCGCTACTCCTTCACCTATAATTATAACATAATCACAAACATACAGACCCAATAATAAACAAGAAAAAATTGAGGCTCACATGCCTCAATAAAAATAATAATCACATATACACATCCCAAAGTCCATGATTATCTATCCACATCATATATCACATGTACACATCATATAGGATTACTAGATAATAATTAATTAAATTATTAAATTAATTATATAGTTTAACTCTTAAACTATTAAATTTTCTATCAAATTTTTTTTTGGCAAGGTGTCCCCTACGGCTAGGAGTCCATAGCCATAAGGCTACCTTAGGTGGCTAGAAAACCCTAGCCACTAAGGTTGCCCTTGCATCTATGACTCTCTGGCTATAGGGCTACCTTGGGCAGCTAGGAAAAATTGGTTGCCTAGTTGCCCTTGCAGTCAGGAGTCCCTAGTTGTAGGGTTACCACAGGCGGCTAGGAAACCTTAGTCGCCAGGGTCCCCTTCTAATAATAGTTGCCCTATAAGCCAATAACATAAGTGATGACTCATGTGACTCAACATGCACTCTTTTTGCTTATTGTCATTATTTGGCATTTTATCACTTTATCTTGCATGTTGCATATATTGTGATGCTCATGGATTTGTGCAATATGAATTGAATCATGATGAGATCACGATAATGAGACCGATTCACTTTTAAACACATACTCTAAAGAATCCTGATCATAGGTTACTCAAGAGGGACATCGAGATAACCGGACAGACTGGTGTGCTGTATACCCGTCCATATGATGGAGGTAGCTGATCTCATAACTACTTGTATAGGGACACTAAGGATATAGTGCAGGTACTCATTGGAGAATGAGTTTACTGATTGATTCGCTCATGGAATACTGGATGTTGATGATGCCTTACTATCAGACAACTATTCCGTAGTCCTAGTAGTGTATTAGGTGTTGAATCTTAGATTTTGATGATGAAACCAATCGATAAATGTTTATATTTTAATCTCTGTTTTGAGTGATGCAGGATGCTTCGATCAAGATGAGACAATTAAAGCAGGAAGAATCAAGTTGTGCTGGAGGAAAATATGTCAGAAGATTGGACGTCAGATCGGTGGATCGGTCGATGTATCAACAAAAGGCTTCGGGTCGTGGATTTGGGCATCGGGCCAAGAAGAGCGGATATTGCGCCAAGGATATCAGAGTTGCGGATTCAACTGGCCAATTGGGTAATAGGCTGTAAGAGAGAACGATGCGTCGAAGAATCAAACGAAGCATCAAGGGACCAATGACATGCTGGATAACTTGATTAATGCTTAGTATTAATTGTCTAGATCGAAGTATGTTTTTACATGTGCAGAATTAACTATGATAGCAAGGCTTGAAGCAAAATAAAGTCCCGGAGTCAAGGACGCGATTACGTTGGGAGTTCGAGAGTTCATCGGAAGTCCAAACATTCGTTTGAAGTTCTAGAGGAACCAACCGAGAAGTCTCGGAGCTTGCTAGAGAAGCTCGTCAGAAATCGCCAAGAAGATCATCGTGAAGTCTAGGAGCTTGCCGAGAGTCTGCCGGAACATTGCCGAGAGATCATCGGAAGTTCATCGTTCGCCGGAAGCTCACCGAAAAAATAGACATCGGGACTTGTTTAGCTTAGCAAATGTCTTAAGATTTCGTAGTTAGCATGTAATTGGGCTTAGATTTGGGCTAACCCAATTAGGGGCTAGCTAAACCCATGTAAGAACTATGTTGGGCTCAATAAGAAGCCTAAATAGTACCCCAAGAAGTTTTACCGTCATGGCACAGTCTTCGAGATTGTGTCAAGCGATGGTACCACCCAACACTGGCCCTAGGCAGTGGTACCGCCTAGGGTAGTGTTAGTCAGACTGGCACTGGGCGGTGGTACCGCCTAGGGTAGTGCCAGTCAGACTAACACTGGGCGATGGTACCGCCCAACGCAAGCGGTGGTACCGCCCGTGCCCGGGGAACTCGGGAAGGGAAAGTTTTAGGCTCCAAGTTTGAATCAACTTGAAGCCTATAAATACCCCTCTCATCCCTGGTTAAAGCACACAAGCATAGAGAGATTAAAAGAGAGAAAATGCTATTGTGATCATAAGTGTATTCCCTCCTCTAGCTTAAACTGAGATTTCTATTTAGAGAGGAGAGTGAGTGCTTGTAAGGGTTATTTCCTAAACCCAGTAAAAGGAGAAGAGGGGTGTAAAAGTGTTGGAAAGAATAGAAGATAAGAGAATAGAAGATTAGAAGAATTATTGAAAAAGCTTTATTAAAGAAGCTTTATTGAAGAAGCTTTAGCTTAAATGCATTAACATGTCCCTCTCCTATTTATATAGATTAGGATGGAGGATTTCCCTCAACATAATAAAGAGATTTCCTCATATAGTTGGGGAAATCTTATCTGCTATCATGTCCCCCCAAGATGGTGCTTTTGTCAAGGATACTAATCTTGGATCGATGCAAAGCAAACAGTTTATGAGCCAGAGGCTTCGTGAGTAGGGCAAGAGCAGATCGCTGCTACTGCTGTTGCTATTGCTGCGGCTACGACGGCGACGGTGGCGGTTGCAACGGTGATGGCGGCGGTTGCAATGGCGATAATGACAAATGCAGCAGAGGAGAAAGCTGCAGCAATAGAGAAATCTATAGCAATGCTATAGCAGAGGAAGAAGAAGTAGAGGATAGCAGCTTGGGAGAAGAGTAGATCACTGCTGCAGCTGCTGTGATTAGGACGACGGCAGCAGCACTTCTCGCTCGAGCGAGATGCGAGAACGAGGAGGAGATCGCTGGTCGGGAAGCAATTGCGAGGCTGCATCGGCTCTGCTTCTACAGGAAGAGGCAAAGGAAGGGCGACAGTAAAGAATGTCGCCGGCCCTAGGAGGAGAAGAGGGCGCGGCGTGGTGGCCCTTGTTTAGCTTCGAAGGAGGCCGACGCAACGATCCTAGAGGATGTCCGTGGAAAACATTGCACTACTTTGAGATGGACTCACGGTCCATGAGGCAGTAGGAGAAGGAGCCGAGATTCGGTGGAGTCCGGCGAGGAGACAAGTCTACTTCGAGATGTTTAGAAGTAGCCTTTACGGCGAAAGCTCTGATACCATGTTGGAAAGAATAGAAGATAAGAAGAATTATTGAAGAAGCTTTAGCTTAAATGCATTAACATTTCCCTCTTCTATTTATACAGATTAGGAGGGAGGATTTTCCTCAACAGAATAGAGAGATTTCCTAATATAGTTGGAGAAATCTTATCTGCTATCAAAAAGGTGATTGGCCTTCGCCTTTTGAAGGAAGGCCTCTAGTGGACGCCGGTGACCTTGTCGGAGGAGGAAGTCGAAAGTGGATGTAGGTCACGTTGACCAAACCACTCTAAAAATATGGTTTACATTTCTTTAAGGAATTTATCTTTATTGCAAACCTCTTTAATTGTTTATTACCATCAAGCTATCTTTACACTCTTACTTTGCCTTCAAAGTTAAGCATTTCCGAGTTCGATTTTCAACATACGAAAAGATTTTCCGAAACTGATATTTTTATCCACTGCACTAATTCACCCCCACCCTCACCCCCCTTAGTGTCAACCCCGATCCCAACAATTAGTATCAGAGCCTCATGATTTCTCATTTGGATTAACACCTAAGAGAAATGGCTCATTTCGGCTTTCAAGAGGGTTACTCTCTCATTCGTCCTCCCTTTTTCAATGGGATGGACTACACTTATTGGAAAACTCGAATGAGAGTTTTTTTACTTTCATTAAATATCGATTTATGGCACATAGTTGAATTTGGTTTTAAAAGGTCTTCTCTTCCAATGAAAGATTGAATGATTTAGAGAAGAAGACTTTTTCTTTAAATGCTAGAACTATAAATGTTCTATTTTGCGCCTTAGATAAAACAAAGTTTAATCGGGTTTCTTTGTGCGAAACGGCCTTTGATATTTGGCATATTCTCAAAATCACACATGAAGGCACAAGTAGTGTAAAAGATTATAAAGTAAATTTTTTGATGCATGATTTTGAGATGTTTTGTATGGAACCAAGAGAGACTATTGGAGACATGTACACCCATTTTACGGATGTTGTCAATAGTCTAAAAGCACTTGGTAAAAGCTTTTCGAATTTTGAACTCGTTAACAAGATTTTGTGCTCACTTTCTAAAACTTGAGATTCAAAAATAATCGCTATTCAAGAATTAAAAAATTAAAATACTTTTTTGATGAAGAACTAATAGGGACTTTGATGACCTATTAAATGATGTGCAATGCATGTGAAGAACTCGAGAACCACATTCCAAAGAACAAGAAGGATTTCGAACTTAGAACATTTTAAGATTACTCGAGCATAAGCTCAAGTGATGGTGAACTTGAACTCACTAAGAAATTTAAAAAGTTCATAAAACAAAAATTAAAGAACAAAAGGAACGCAATTACTTTCTTTGAACGCAAGAAGAAGAACAAAAATTGCGATGAATCGAGCTCCTCCGAAGACGAGGAGAAAATCAAGAAAGGCGAGGTGGCAGACCGCCTTAACAACTTCCGACGATGAGGTAATCGAAACCCCATTAATTTACTTCGAAATTACATGATGCTTTTCATGATGCATTTATTTTTTTATTTAAAATAATTATTTTATAATGATCATGCTAGTAATTTTGAAAATGATATTAAAAATTACATATTTTAAAATGGAATAAAATGTTAGATTTAAATCTAATAATGATCATATGTATGTTTTTTCAAGAATAAATAATGTGTATTTTGATGATTTCCGAATTTGAGTGAAACCATGCTTGATGAAAATATTAAGAAGTTTGATATCATGCTTAATGATGATGCATGGCTTTTGTATGGAAAACTAAGCATGAAATGTTGATTCACCTAAAAAGAAAAATGCTTTATGAAATCAATTTCGATGATGCATAATGATGTAATTATGTAATGAAAATATTAAATATTTTAAAACCATGTTTTGATATCATGCATAATGATCATGCTTAATAAATTTCAAAATTATGCATGATGATTTTCAAGTAATTTATGGTTTATTGATCATGATGGTTTTTATAATGAAATTTATTTTTCAATCCTAAACTATTGATGATATATATATTTTGGCATAAAAAGGACAAAGACATGCTTGTATGAAACAAACTAAAAAGAGGAAAGCTTTCTCTTAGAAAAAATTCTCTACTTTATCGATTTTTCCAAAAAGAAGATTAATGAATCTATTTGTATCATTTTTGTGAATCTCTTAAAAATGATTTTGAAAATGATTTTGATGATTTAAATTTGAATAATTTTTTATCCAAATCATAATCTTGATTTCATGATATTTAGAAATTAAGATTTATTATGAATCAAGATTTTTCATTAATCGATCTCCTAAGATTTTTTTTTGATTATTTATGAGGAGGTTTTTCAAAAAGAAATCATGCCTTTTGGTATTCACATGTACTAATCTTTCATGATATGATTTTTTATGCAATTCATGAAATATTTATCTCATCACCCAATTATTATTTTTTTAATATTCTTCATGTGATGATATGAATGCATGAAACACTTATGATAATGATGCATGCAATAATAAAATATTCATCATAAAAAATTATTTTGATATTCACATCTTAATTTTTTTTCATCTTTGTTACCTTACCTTTGTCATGTTAGGATCGAGAGCACTAAGAGGGGGGGGGTGAATTAGTGCAGCGGAAATCTTTCAGCGATTAAAAAAGAAAGCTGCGTTCGTTCGATAAAAACTATTTTGATGCAAAAGCCGATTCTAAGATTACATATGATTAAGTGTAGTTTACGTTTAAACACAGTTAGCGTCTAAACGCAGTTTGCGTCTAAATGCAGATTGCGTCTAAACTCAGATTGCGTCTAAGCGCAGTTTGCGTCTAAGCGCAGATTGCATCTAAGCGCAGTTTGCGTCTAAGCACAGATTGCGTCTAAGCGCAGTTTGCGTCTAAACACAATTTGCGTCTAAGCGCAGTTTAAGCAGAAGTATAAAGACAATGTGCTGCTATTGTACAGCTCAAAAAGTAATCTGCAAAAAGCAGATTTACGTCTAAACGCAGATTTACGTCTAAACGTAGATTTACGTCTAAACGCAGATTTACGTCTTAAACGCAGATTTACGTCTGAACATTGAAACTCGTTTGTATACTCGCAGAAGGCAGTATGCAGTTGAAATCAAGACGTAAACGTAAACTGAAATCTGATGATTGTGCGAGGAAAGCCGATTTACGTCTAAATGTAGTTTTACGTCTAAATGTTGAAACTCGTTCGTAAAATTGCAAAAGACAGTTTGCAGTTATAAATAGAATCAAAATGTAAATGTAAACTACAAGGAAACTCGTTCGTAAAAGCGCAGAAGACAGTTCGCAGTTATAAACAGATTCAAGACGTAAATGTAAGCTGCAATGTAAAGATTGTACGAAAACACCTATTGACGTCTGAATCCAGATTTGGAAAGATTAGAACTTAGAAACTTGTTCGTAAAAGCGCAGAGAGCAGTAGCTATGTAGGAGGTTTGCAGTAATGATAAAGTGCTCAAAATAAACGCAAACCAGAGATTTAGAGTGGTTCGGTCAGTCTTGACCTACTCCACTTTTGGCTTCCTCCACCGGCGAGGTCACCGACGTCAACTAGGGGCCTTCCTTCAATAGGCGAAGGCCAACTGCCCTTTTACAGTTTCTCTCCTTTTGACGGGCTCAGGAGACAACCCTTACAGATCCTTTCTCTCCTCTCTTTACAACTCAAGACTTGAAGAACAGAAAAGAGGAGAACTTTTGGACTTTACACAAATTTGAGCTCTTAGAATCACTGAAAAGATCAAGAATTCGGTGTGGATCTGTATCCCTTCAGTGCTGAATGGGTGGGGTATTTATAGGCCCCAACCCAATTCAAATTTGGAGCTCAAAACGATCAAATCCCGGAATTTCGGGATCAGGCGGTTGCACCTCTTGACTAGAGAGGTTGCACCGCCTGGCATAGCTCGAACACCGAGCTTAGGCGGTGCCACCTCTCTGTCAGGGAGGTTGCACCGCCCAGTCTTGCTCGAAGACTGAGCTCAGGCGGTGCCACCTCTCTGTCAGGGAGGTTGCACCGCCCAGTCTAGCTCGAAGACTGAGCTCAGGCGGTGCTACCTCCTGGCTGGGGAGGTTGCACCGCCCAGTCTCGCTGGGAGGCTTAGCCCAGGCGGTGCCACCTCTTGGCCTAGGCGGTTGCACCTCCTGGTGCAATCAGGGTCCGAATGGTTAGCTCCATTCGGCCCAATTTTAATCTTTTCAGGGGCCAATTTGCCCCAAGATTAAGCTAATGGGATCACCTCCCATTTTCCAACTTAATCAACGTGCTAACTACGATTAAATCTAAGACAATTTCTGCAGCTTTGCTCCGATGCGTCAATCGCTTCTTCCGGCGAGTTTCCGGCGAACTTCCGTCGATCATCCGATGAACCCTCGGTGATTCTTCTGCGGACTTCCGGCAAACTCCTGGACTTGCGACGATCCACTTGGCGAGTTCCGACGAGCTTCGCTTGGCAAGCTTCTGGACTTCTCGGATCTGTTCTCGCATAACCTCCGACGACCGTTCGAACTTCCGTCGAACTCTCGAACTCCCAACGTGATCATGAACTTGACTCCGGCGCAACTCCTGCTGCTTGTCTAACTTTCATCGTAGTTAATCCTGCACACTTAAAACAAAACTTCGATCGAGACAATTGATCCTAAGCAATTAACCAAGTTGTCCGACATGTCATTGGTCCCTCGACGCTTCGTCCGATTCTTCGGCGCATCGTCCTCTTCTACAACCTATTGCCCAATCGGCCAGTTGACTCCGCAACTCCGATATCCTTGGCACAATACCCACTCTTCTTGGCCCGATGCCCGAGTCTATGGCCCGAAGCCTTCTGTCGATACGTCGACCGATCCACCGGCCCGACGTCCAATCGATAAATGTTTATGTTTTAATCTATGTTTTGAGTGACGCAGGATGCTTCGATCAAAATGAGACAATTAAAGCAAGAAGAATCAAGTTGTGCTAGAGGAAAACATATCAGAATATTGGATATAAGATTGGTGGATCGGTCGACATATCGACAGAAGGCTTCGGGTCGTGGATTCAAGCATCGGGCCAAGAAGAGCGGATATTGCTCCATGAATATCGGAGTTGCAGGGTCAACTGGCCAATTGGGCAATAAGCCGCAAGAGAGGATGATGCGCCGAAGAATCGGACGAAGCGTCGAGGGACCAATGACATGTCGGACAACTTGATTAATACTTAATATTAATTGTCTAAATCGAAGTATATTTTTACATGTGCAAGATTAACAATGATAGCAAGGCATGAAGCCAAATGAAGTCCCAGAGTCAAAGACGCGATTACGTTGGGAGTTCGAGATTTCGTCGGAAGTCCGAACGTTAATCAGAAGTTCTGGAGGAACCAGCCGAGAAGTCTCAGAGCTTGCCAGAGAAGTTCATCAAAACTCGCCAAGAAGATCATCGTGAAGTCCAGGAGCTTGCCGGGAGTCCGCCGAAACATTGCCAAGAGATCATCGGAAGTTTGCCGGAAGCTCATCGGAAAAATAGACATATGGACTTGTTTAGCTTAGCAAATGTCTTAGGATTTCGTAGTTAGCATGTAATTGGGCTTGGATTTGGGCCAATTTAATTAGGGGCCAGCTATGCCTATGTAAGAACTGTGTTGGGCCCAATAAGAAACCCAAACAATGCCCCAAGAAGTCTTACTGTCATGGCACAGCCTTCGAGACTATGTCAGACGGTGGTACCACTAGTCTGGGTAGTTGTACCACCCCTGGCAGGGTGCCAAGCAGTGATACTGCCTAGCACTGGCCCCTAGGCGGTGGTACCGCCTAGGGCAGTGTCAGTCAGACTGACATTGGGCGGTGGTATCGCCTGTGCTTGGGGAACCCGGGATGGGAAAGTTTTAGGCTCCAAGTTTGAATCAACTTGAAGCCTATAAATACCCCTCTTATCCCTGGTTAAAGCACACAGAGAGATTAAAAGAGAGAAAACGCTGCTGCGATCATAAGTATATTCCCTCCTCTAGCTTAAACTGGGATTTCTATTTAGAGAGGAGAGTGAGTGCTTGTAAGGGTTATCTCCTAAACCCGGTAAAAGAAGAAGAGGGGTGTAAAAGGTGGTTGGCCTTCGCCTATTGAAGGAAGGCCTCTAGTGGACGCCGGTGACCTCGTCGAAGGAGGAAGCCGAAAGTGGATGTTGACCTAACCACTCTAAAAATCTGGTTTGTATTTCTTTGAGCAATTTATCTTTACTACAAACCTCTTTAATTGTTTACTGCCTTTAAGCAATCTTTACGCTCTTACTTCACCTTCAAAGTTAAGCATTTCCGAGTTCAATTTTCAACGTACAAAAAGATTTTTCGAAATCGACATTTTTATCCGTTGCACTAATTCACCCCCCCCCCCTAGTGCCGACCCCGATCCCGACATCAGGTCCTTAGACTTGAGACATGAGTTATTGAGTATCGATAAAGGATCATCCACTCTCGGTATCATAAGAGGAATATCCTGCATGTTCTTAAACAGATCCTTATACTAAGGTTATTCCGATTGAGAGAGAAAGAGTTTTCTGAGAGAATCCGATTAGAGCGAGACTCAACGAGAAATCGTATGAGCTTGATAGCACCATGCCTAGTATATGATCTCTGGGATATACTATAGGTACATTGTAATTGAGGATTGGATTCTTCTATATCATCTAGGGACTACGACGTAGTAGCATAGTATATTCGTAGTCGATGAGTCGAGTAAATTATTATAGAGATAATAATTCACTGAGCAAAAAGGAGTTCTAACAGGTATGACTAATGGCCAACTCGATATTGGGCCTAGAGGGTCACACATATATAGTAGGTGTTGTGACGAGTAGAGGTTCAGATATGAGATATACGTTGGAGCCCCTATCTTATTGGATATCCAATAAGCCCCTGAATTATTGGATCACATGGATGAAATCCAATAAGAGCTAATAATAGATTATTAGGTAGAGACCCACTAATCTAAGAGGCTAGGTAATTGGATAGAGATTCAATACCCAATATGTTAGGATCCATTAGGGTTAACTAGGGGCCTCTATAAATAGAAGGGAACTAAAGGCCCAAAGGCTGGGGCTTCTTATTCTCCTCTCCCCTTCTCCTCCTCAGATAGTAGGCTTGGAGATTTGAGGAGCATCATCATAGCCTTGTTATGTGAATCACCGCTAAAGAGGAGGACGCTTAACCTCCTTCATCTTCTCCTATAGATCTACAGAGATTCATAGATATACGATCTTCCTAAGTAAAATATATCTATTTCATATGTCGATTTAAGTTTTGCAGGTTTTTGTATATCAATCTTCGCACGATGATGAACATCTATTGGGAAATTTAGAAATTTTGTTTTATGTTCTTCCACTGTGCATGTGATGTTGCCCCTAGATTTCTCTACATCCCCCTTGCAGCCAGGAATCCCTAACTGTAGGGGCTCTACTCTACTTGGCCAAGAGCAGCAACTTCTGCTCTCGACCAAGGCTGCAAGCAGCCTTCTACCAATGTTATAGGACTACTACATTTGTTGTCCTTTTTACCCAATTTTTTGTTAACTATTTTGACAACAAACTAGTGGCCAATGAGGCCTTTCAAGTGCTATAATAGATGTAGTTTAAATCTGTGATCGATATCAAACGCAAGAACTTTATGAAAAAATTGATTCTACATGATTCAACATAACATGCAATAGTTGGAAAACCTTGGGCAAAGCATCGTATGCGCAACAGAAGAACAGAAAATAAAAATCCTAAATTTCCTATAGAAAAAGGTTCTCATTGTTGTGGACTATTGGTGTATGAAAAACTACAAAACCGAAAACTGAGCATATGTGAAAGATGTATTACCTAAGAAGATCGTATATCCCTAAAAACTTTCCGATCTATAGGTGAGGATGAAAGAGGTCAATTGTTCTCCTCTCTAGATCCACTTGGTAGATGCAATGAAGACACTCCTTAAATCGAAGTATGATCTTTCTCTCCACTCAAGCGCAAGGCCAACACTGCCCGAGATATGTGAGTCAAAAAAATCCAACCCACATAAAGAGAAATCCACTATAGCGGAGGCATAAGACCAAATGCACCCGAGATGTGTAAGTAAAAAAAAACTGACCCACATGAAGATATTGTTGTCATAACAAAGCCACAAGATCAAATACGCCCAAAACACATCAGTCAAAAAAACTCAACCCACATGGAGAGAAATCTATCACGGTGGAAGCACAAGGCTAAATGCACTTGAGATACATGACTCAGGAAAATCCAACCTGCATGAAGAGATATCTACCACAACAAAGGTATAAGATCAAATGCGCTAGAGACACATTAGTTACAAAAAACCTAACTTGCATGAAAAAAAATCTGCCATGGTAGAAATGTAAGGCCAAATATGCCTAAGATATATGAGTCGGGAAGATGCAACCCATGTGAAGAGAAATCGATCACGAAAGAGGTACAAGGTCAAATGCGCTTAAGACATGTAAGTTAGAAAAACCCAACTTGTATAAAGAAAAATCTATCATGATAGAGGCGATGTTAGTTACAAGTACCCCGGAAGCCAATCACTAAGTGATTGTATGTGTGACATACTACATAATCATTTTGGTTATTATTATGGTATTTTTTTCACTTTCTGTTGATGATAAATATATATTGTAACATCCCTAGATCTATGTAATGGGAATTAGATCATGATGAGATTATAATAATAAGACTAATTTGCCTATAAACATAGACTCTAAACATTCCCAATTATCGGCAACACGAGAGGAACATTGAGATAATTGGACAAAATAGTGTGTTATGCACCCGTTCATATGATTGAGGTAGTTGGTCTCAAAGCTGCTTGTGTGGGGACATTAGGGATATAGTCTATGTGCTCATTAGAGAATTAATTAATTAGATGATCTGCTTACGGAATGCTAGTTAGTTAATGATACCTCTTCGTCAAACAGTAATTCTGTAGTCTCAATTGTGTATTTGGTCCTTAGACTTGAGATACCAAGGATGTCATGTATGAGTACTTCATCTTTGATACTAGACTTATAGGTTTGGAAGTTCCAAATCTAGTATACATAGTCCTTGAGAGTGGTAGCTAACCTTACGAGGGCAATTGAGTATCAATACAGGATCATCCACTCTCGATATCATTAAAAGAATATCTTGTGTGTTCTCACTCAAGCAAAGCCAAGGTTGATAGGATCATGATGAATTTGATAAGTATGAGATTCAAATTGAGAGATAAAAAATTCTTCAGGAGAATTTAATTAGAGTGAGACTCAGATATATTTCGTATGGGCCTGATAGTATCATACTTGGTATATGATCTTTGTAATATTGGATGGATGAGAGACTATAGATAAATAGTAATTGAAAGCAAATAGCTTTAATTAATTAGATCCCCTTGTACTATCTGGGGACTATGGCCTAGTGGCCTAGTATATCCGTTGTCGATGAGTTGAGTGAATTATTATGGAGATAATAATTCACTAAATTATAAAAAATTATGATAGCTATAACTTATGGCCAGTTCGGCATTGGGCTTAAAGGATCACACACATATGGTAGATGAAACGATGAATTGAGGATTAGATATATGATATCTAATAAAACTATGTTTTATTGGATCTGTTAAGTGAAACCCAATAGGAGCTTAGAGTAGATATTTGGATAGAGATTCAATTTCCATTAAACGAGGGATAATTTGATGGAGATCCAATATGCCAAGGTAATTAGATGAAGATTCAATACTCAATAGGGCAGGATCCATTAGAGTTAAGTTAAGAGGGTTCTCTATAAATAGGAGAGGGACCAAAGGGTCAAAGGCTAGACTCCTTTGGCTGTCCACTTCCTATTCTCCTCCCTCCCTTTCCTCCCCTACTATTAGCCTTATTTGGGGCATGAGTGTAGAGAATTTTAGGGGCGATATCACATGCGCAGAGGAAGAACAAAAATAAAATCCCCAAATTTCTCAAAGAAGTGTTCGTCGTCGTGCGAAGATTAGTACGCAAAACCCGTGAAATAGAAAACTGCGTATATGAAAGATTGTGTTTTACCTAGGGAGATTATATATCTCTAAATCCCTGCAGATCTGTAAGAGAGGATGAAGGAGGTCAAGCGTCCTCCTTTTTATCGGTGATCCACACAATAGGGCTACGACGATGCTCTTCAAATCTCCAGGCCTGCTATCTAAGGAGGAGAAGGGGAGGAGAATAAGAGATGGGAACCCAGGCTTTAGCTTATGAACCTTCGGTTCCCTCTTATTTATAAAGGCCCGCTATCAGTTTAACCCTAATGGATCATGCCTTATTGGGTATTGGATCTCCATCCAATTACCCAAGCCTATTAGATTAGTGGATCTCTATCCAATAATCTTTCATCGGCTCTTATTGGATCTCATCCATGATATCCAATAATTCAAAGGCATATTGGATATTTAATAAAATAGGGGCTCTAGTAGATATTGTATATCTGAACCTCTACTCACTGCAACACCTACCATATGTGTATGACCCTCGAGGCCCAATATCGAGTTGGTCATAAGTCATACCTGTCATAACTCCCTCTAGCTTAGTGAATTATTATCTCCATAATAATTCACTCGACTAATCGACTATGGACGTATTAGGCCACTATGTCGTAGTCTCTAAACAATACAGGGGAATCCAATCCTTTAGACCTATTTATCCTCAGTTATCATATACTTATAGTCTCTCATCTATCTAATATCTCAAAGACTGTATACCGAACATGGTACTGTCATACTCATACGGTTTCTACTTGAGTCTCGCTCTAATCGAATTCTCCTGGATAACTCTTTCTCTCTCAATCCGAACAACCTTGGCAAAGGATTTGTTTGAGCAAGAATACACATGATATTTCTCTCATGATACTGAGAGCGAATAATCCTCTAACGACACTCAATAGCTCTTGTAAGGTTGGCTACGACTCCCAATAACATGCTGTAGTAGATTTGGAACTTCTAAACCTATAAGTTTGGTATCAAAGAGCAGAGTACTCATATAGAACATCATTGGTATCTCAAGTCTAAAGACCAGATATACTATTGGGACTACGAAATTATTGTCTGACAATAAGATATCATCAACTATCCAGTATTCCATGAGCGGATCAATCAGTGAACTCATTCTTCAATGAGCACCTATACGGTATCCTTAATGTCCCCATATAAGCAGCTATGAGATCAGCTACATCCATTATATGGATGGGTATACAGCACACTAGTTTGTCCAATTATCTCGATGTCCTTCTCGAGTAACCTATGACTAGGATTCTTTAGAGTTTGTATTTAAAGGTGATTCAGTCTCATTATCATGATCTCATCATAATCTGAATCTCATTGCATAGATCAATGGACATCACAATATATATATTCATGCAATAAGCAATATAAAGTGATAAAATACTAAATAATAATAATAAGCAAAAAGACTATGTCAAGTCACACTTGTCATCACTTATGTGATTGGCTTGCAGGGCACCTATGACTAACAATGAGAACAACTAGAAAGGCTTAGCCTTTCTTGTGTTTGCTATTGCGTGGCGGTGCTCGAAGGTGAGAAATGAAGATGTCGTGAGAGGAGGTGCATCGTCGCTTCATCCATCATGTAGATCACTACTAGAGAGGAGTTTGCAAGAGCTTCTTCATCCATGGACTAGGATCTATATATTAGGAATATATGATATCTCCTAGGTGAGAACGTTTTGTATGTGTTACGTAGTTTTTGATTTTATGAGTTTTACACTCCCACTCATCGCATGAAGATCAGATATGATTCTTTTGAGAAATTAATTTTATTTTTTTTATTTTTTCATTACACATATGATGCTCTCTATGGTTTCAGAATACGCACAAGACCAAATATACTCAAGATATATGAGTCAAAAAAATCCTACCCACATAAAGAGAAATTCACCATGATGAAGGCATAAGGCTAAATGCACCAGACATGTTAGTCGGGGAAAACTAACTTGCATAAAAAGAAATCCACCATGGTAGAGGCGCAAAGTCAAATACACCCAAGACATGTGTTAGGAAAACCTAACTTACGTGAAGAGAAATCCGTCATGGTGGAAGGACAAAGCCAAATATGCTCGAGATATGTTAGTCAAGAAAACTTGACTTGTGTGAAAAGAAATCTACTATAGTAGAAGCACAATGCAAAATTTGCCCAAGATATATGAGTTAGAGAAAATTGATCCACGTGAAGAGAAATGTACTACGATAGAGGTGACAAGCCGACCCATAAAAATAAATCCTTAATGCTCACGTTGTTAGGATCAAGTCGGCACTAAGGAGGGAGGGTGAATTTGTGCTTTCATAAAATCACGTCGGTTTAGAAAATATTCATTCAATAAAGTCATATCGGAAAGATGTTTAAACTTCAAATATTTGCAAATGTAGTAATGAGCAGGTAAAGCAGTTGCAAAATAAGTAAACAAGGAGAGAAAGGGAGGCACACCAATTTTATAGTGGTTCGATCGTTGTGATCCACATCCACTCCCGATTCCTCTTTACTCGAGGCCCGAATTCCACTACCGATCTTTTTTCCAACAGCCGAATATCAACTACCCTTACAACTCTTTCTCCTCTTCACAGATTTAAGAAAGAACCTTTACACCCCTCTATTACAAGTATTCCCTCACACTCCCTCTTAGAATAACCTCTAAGTATATGGAGGAGGGAGCTCAACTTTCTAACAAGGATTACAACTTTAGAATCACAAGGTTTTGTTCTCCTTTTCATGCTTTCTCAAACAGAAAAGATTAGAGTATTTATAGACCCCAAATGATTTCAAAAATTAGAGCCAAAATTTAAATCTATCAGATTTTTGGGTACTGACTATACCACCGCCAATACTTTTTGACACTAGGCGGTACCACCGCCAGTCTGGTGGTACTACCGTTTGATACCCTGACATTGGGCGGTACCACCATCTAACACAATCTAAGAGACTATGTCTGGGTGGTGCCACCGCTAAACCCTGCTATAGGACACTGAATGGGCCAAATAACAGTCCTAATTCAGGCCCAATTGGACCTAATTGAGTTGGCATTGTTTTACCCCAATACCGACTCAATTAGACCTAAACTAACTCAATCTAGATAAATTATTATAAAGCATGAATCATATATTATCCAACATGTCATTGGTTCTTCCAACGCTTTGTACAATCCTTCGACGCATCGTTCTCTCCTTCGGCGTATTGCCCAATCGACATGTTGACTCCCGCAACTTCTGATTGTCTTGACGCAGTGTCCGATCCTTTGGCCCGATTCTCAAACTCACGTCACAAAGTCCTTCTAGCCAAACGTCGATGGATCCTCCGGCCCGACATCCAATCTCCTGACATGTTCAACTATGGCCCAACGTCTGATTCCTCCTGTTTCAACAAATTTGCCTCTCTTTGATCGAAGCTAGTCCTGCATCACTTAAAATGCATATTAGATCACAAACTCATCAATTGATTTTATCATCAAAATCATAGATTCAACAATCTCCCCATTTTTTATGATGTCAATTAATTAATGATGGAGTTTAAACTAAACTCCCCCTATCAATAGATGAACCTTGAATTCAAATTGAATTCAAGTCAAAGCAATTTTAATCATGAATATTTCATCATTGTATGCATTATTATCATAAGTTGAAGTATTGCATTCATAATACCAAATCATCATATATATTTTCAATATATAAAATCATCATTACATACATGATTTCAAATCATAAATATTTCAAATTATCATGTTATCAAAATATCAAGATACATTACATCCTACCATGTATGATCATCATGATATCTCATTGTATACATCATCATAATATCATGAGTATTTCATGCATAATCTCATAACATCATCATAACTTTTTCCCCTTTGTCATTAATTAAAAGTAGAAAAGTGTAACTAGCAAATTTTTAATTATGCAAGCTAGTAAGGTAGCAAATTTTACATTATTTTAAAATATGCAAGCTAGCAAGATTTTTGAAATGTGCAAGTTCGAACATGCATCATGAGTATTGCCTCTCTTGAGATGTGCAAGTTTTGCTTCTCTTTACATGTGCAAGATAGCAAATCTTTCTTCCCCTTTATCATTGTAAAAAAGAAGGGAATGTTACAATAGTGCAAAACTTTTCCTTTTACATTATTTTTCAAATCATCATATGAAATATATCGAGAAAAATTAACTTGGTGATGAGATATACAATTTATGAATACAAGGGAGTAATAAGACAACTTTCAAGTTATGAATCAAATATCAAAAAATCAAAAGAAAAAATTATGATTTATTTGGATAAATTAAATAACAAAAAGAAGAATCATGGTAAACAATCTTGATTCATAAAAATCACAAGTTATAATTATCAAGGAATTAAGATCATAATTTGGATAAAACTCCTCTTTTGTAAAAAGAAAAAAAGAATACAAATTTCAAGTTGTGAATATCAAGAGACAAACTATGATTCTTTTAGATAAATCAACTAGCGAAAAAATGAATCATAATAAATGATCTTGATTTATGAACGATTTTAAGTTATAATTATGAGGAATCAAAAGAAAAATCATCATTCATTTAGATAATATTCATTTTTTATAAATAACAAAATGAAATGTTGGGAGATCAAAGATCTTGATTCAAAAAATCTCAAGTATCAAGTTCATGATTTGGATAAAACTCATTCAAATTTAATTTATCAAATCATCAAAATTACTTTCTTAAGAGATTAAAAAAAAACATAATTAGGTTTACTAATCTATTTTTTGAAAGATTCGATAAGCTTTTAGGGATAGAGACATTGTCAATAATAATGCATTCCACCTTTTTTTATTTTAATTTAAGTGATTTATTTCATACAAGCATGCTCAATTTTCTTTTATGTGAAATCCATGCATCATCGGTTAAAACCGAAAAAGCAAAGTTCATCATGATAAAGATCAATATTATAATACATAAAAAATCATCATTACTTCAAATCATCATGTATCATTAAATTATCAAGCATGATTTCATTAAACATAAAATATTTTTAATCAAAATCATTTTGTTTCAACTAGTGAGCTTTATGAAGTGTGTTGGATCTCTGGTTATAAGCCATGAGAATCCACAATCAATATTTTATCTTTGCTCCTAGTTTTCGATTTTAGAGAAGTCTATAAGAAGGGTGGGTTTGTTCTAGGTACCCATTTAGCTTTAGGTCTCTCATGGTTTGATCTATCATTCTTAGCTTTTGGCATTAAATCATTTATGGTTCCTTTATAAACCCAAACTAACTTATGTGAACTATACATTTTGAATGGGCATTTATATGCAAAATGACCACATCTACCACAAAAATTATACTTAACCTTAGGGGTAATATGCAATATGGGTCCTTTAATAAAAGTAGTTGACTTTTGTTGAGCGTAATTACTCAGAAAGCCAATTCCTTCCATTCTACGAACATGACTCTTATTGGTAAGAATCATGGAGATTTGCTACCAATTTTAAATTTATCTAACACTTGTTGTAAAAATAAAATTTTCTTTTTAAGTGAGTCTAACTCTTCACACTTAGGGTAAGGAGTTAACATACTATTATCATGCTCATTTTTTAATTTTTTTAATTCACTAGCAAGATAAGCATGATCCTTTTTTAATAATTTATAATTTTTATAAATTAATTTAAATTCATCAAATAAATCATGGAAAGCATCAAGCAATTCATAGTAAGGTAAAAGAGTTTCGGTTGAGTCATTTACCTCATCGTTGAGAGCCATCAAGGCTTAGTTTGCCACTTCGTCTTTGGATGCACTTGATTCATCCCAAGTCACCTTGAGTGATTTCTTCGTTTTTGGTAGCTTTTTCTTTTTAAACTCATTTTTATTTTTTGATTCTTTTTTTATAAACCTTTTTAATTTACTTGTGAGGAGTTCAAAGTCATCATCACTTGAGTTTTCGCTCTAGTGGTCTTCATTTATTCTAAGTGTCAAATTCTTCTTATTCTTTGGCAGGTTGTTCTCATGTTTATCAAGTTCAACATGTGTTTTCATGTTATTTCATAGGTCATCAAAGACTCGATAAGTTCTTCAAGCCGAAAGTTATTTAGGTCCTTTGCCTCTTGTATTGCAGTTACTTTCAAATCCCAATTTTTAGAAAGTAATCGTAAAACTTTATTAACAAGTTTAAGATTCAAAAAATACTTGCTAAGAGCTTTTAAACCATTGATTATATCCATAAAATGGGTGTATATGTCAATAATGGTTTCACTTGGCTTCATTCAAAATAGTTCAAAATCATGCATCAAAAGATTTATTTTAGACTCTTTAACTCTATTCGTGCCTTCATAAGTTACTTACAGTGTCTGTTAAATCTCATGTATAGTTTCACATAAAGAAATATGATTAAATTTATTTTTACTTAAAGCATAAAACAGAGCATTCATAGCTCTAGCATTCAAAGAAAAAAAAATTTATCTAAATTATTCTATTTGTTCATTGGATTAAAAGACTTTTGAAAACTATTTTCAACGATATTCCATAAATTTAAATCTAAAAAAATCAAGAAAACTTTTATTCGAGTTTTCCAATACATGTAGTCTATCCCATTGAATATATGAGGACAAATGATAGAAAAACCCTCTTAATTACCGGTAAAAGTCATTTCTCTTAGGTGTTAAACCAAATAAGAGAAATGTGACTCTAATACCAACTATTAGGATCAAGTCGGCACTAAGAGGAGGGGATGAATTAGTGCTTTCATAAAATCACATCGGTTTGAAAAATATTCGTTCAATAAAGCCGTATCAGAAAGATGTTTAAACTTAAAACATTTGCAAGTGTAGTAATAAGCAGGTAAAACAGTTGCAAAATAAGTAAATAAGCAGAGAAAAGGAGGCACACCAATGTTATAGTGGTTCGGTTATCATGACCTACATCCACTCTCAATTCCTCTTCACTTGAGACCACCAGCTTCCACTACCAATCTTCTTTCTAATGGGCGAAGATCAACTACCCTTATAACTCTTTCTCCTTTTCACAGGTTCAGGAGAGAACCTTTACACCACTCTATTACAAGTATTCCCTCACACTCTCCCTGAGAACAACCTTTAAGTATATAGAGGAGGGAACTCAACTTTCTAACAAGGATTATAACTTCAGAATCATAAGTTTGTGTTCTTCTTTTCATGCTTCCTTAAGCAAAAAAAAATTAGGGTATTTGTAAACCCTAAATGACTTCAAAAATTAGAGCTAAAATTTGAATCCCCGGGATTTCGGGATACTAGCAGTAGCACCACCAATACTAGGTGATACCACCGCTAGTACTTTCTAACATTGGGTGGTACCACCGCCCAGTCTGATGGTACTACTGCTTGACACCCTAACACTAGGCGATACCATCGCCTAATCTAGTGGTACCATCACCCAGTCTGATGGTACCACCACTTGACATAGTTTGGAAGATTGTGTCTGACCGATACTACCGCCTAGTCTGGCGGTACCATCGCCTGACATAGTCTGTGAGACTATGTCTGGACGGTACCACCGTTAAACCCTATTACATGACACTAAATGGGCCAAATAGCAAACTTAATTCAGCTTTGATTTAGGCCTAATTAGCTCTTAATTGAGTTGGCATTGTTTTACCCCAATACCAACTCAATTAGACCTAAACTAACTAGATTTAAATAAATTATTACAAAATATGAATCATATGTTGGCCGATCCTTCAACGCATCGTCCTCTCCATTGACGTATTATCTAATCGGCATGTTGACTCTTGCAACTTTTAATCTCCTTAGCATAATGTCCGATCCTTCGGCCCGATATCCGAACTCATGGCATGAAGTCCTTCTACCAGCACGTCGATCGATCCTCCGGCCCGACGTCTAATCTCCTAACATGTTCAACTCTAACCCAACATCTGATTCCTCCTGTTTCAATCAATTTGCTTCTCCTTGATCGAAGCTAGTCCTATGTCACTCAAAACACAGATTAGATCATAAACTTATCAATTGATTTAATCATCAAAATATGAGATTCAACATACGTGTCGGATGAACTAAACATCACACTTCAAACCCCTCTTTAAAAAGCCCTAAAGCATACCTTCATGAGAGGGACAAATGATAGAGAACAAATTATTATCACATGGTGCCCAAAGTGAGAAGAGAAAACAAAGTTTCCTTTCTTGCTATTTATGGTAAGAAACGCAATCACAAGTTTTTTCTCATCATTTATGGCAAGAAAGACATTCACAAGCTTTTTTCTCACCATTTATGATGAGAAAGATAATCATAAACTTCTTTCATACCCTTTAGAACTAGATATAAAAACTTACCTCTAACATAAATAGAGAGGACGTTTTCTCAAACTATTAACGTCCACACTAATATATCTCAAGTTATTGAGTTGAGCATCGAAGAGATTAGATCGAGAAACCTCTTTTGACTTTAGTCTTTATATAGGTGATACTTCAAGAGCTTGGTATTCTCACCTCGAAGACACATAGGATAATCCTATGCATCTGAGTCTGAATCATACTGGACTAACTAAGAGGTCAATAATATTTTTTTCTAATACCCCTGATTGATGGTAAGTATCTTTTCTTTTATTCACGCTTGGCTTATACTATAATATATTATGTTAGATTAAGGCATTGAAAAAAAGAATCATATGTCATTAGGGATTATATTTTTTCTCAAATTTCAAGATGAGGTGTGATTTCTTATAGGACTTAAATTAATACAATAGTTGAGACAAAAAATACCATAAGTGAAATCTATAGTTTCATTACTCTCTTGATCAATCTCATTTCTATTTGTGTGGAAATATTCTCAAAATTGAACCTCCTATGTTTGTTAGGACCATAGTATCTAATTTAGATAATGATTAAGGTTAATTGTTATTGTTGTGCTGGGAGTCATGACATTAATAAAAAATCAAATATGATAATTGTGTCATGTCCTCTTTTTAATATATTAATGTCTATTTTTGTTTGAAATTTTTTATTTGTCATCTTTTAGTCACCTAAATGTTTCATTGTTATTTATGGCGGACATGCATATACTTGGTCTTTGTTACCTATATTCAATATAGGTTATTGTTGTCATTCTATTGCTAAAATTTTATAGGATTTAATTATATTTATGGTATTGGTTTCTTATGTTCATTCACACTATTCAAAATATAGAGCCAATAATGGACAGTATATTGGAGTTAAAAAAAATAAGCCCATTAAGTTAAAGTTATTATTTACACAAGAATCACATAAAATGTGATGGCCTCCTAGTAATCCTATTTGAATGATTATCCAATTTGTTATGATCTAATCGGATAACTGATTCATTATTTTATTACTCATAAACTAAATACTTAAAATACTTAAGTATGGATTAATAATATTAAACTCATCAAACTTTTATACCCATTTTTTAAGTAGGAATAAATTTAGGATGTTACAATATCCCGAATAACACATACCTTACAATTAAACATTCATATATTATATATAAGGCTTACTATACTTGTGGTTCCACTATTGTAATATATCTCTATTTTCATCTAAAGGTAGCTTATTCTTACTTAAGCCTCTCATCATGCCTAATATAATGACACCCTTGATATCACTTATAATATTATATTTGTTAGGACCATGACGACACTAAGAGAGGGGGGGTGAATTAATGCTTACGTAAAAACATCAGTTCGAAAAATTCTTATTCGATGAAAACTGATATCAAAAAGATGTTAATTTGAAAGCATACGAAAACGTAGTAAAATTAAGAAATCAATTTGTAGTATAAAAAACAAAAGCATGAAGGAAATGTAAATCAAGTTTTATAATGGTTCATGTTAGGATCGAGTCCGCACTAAGAGGGGGAGGGGTGAATTAGTACAGCGATAAAAATCATGTCAAGTCAAAATCTCGTTTGATAAAAACATTTCGATAAAACCTATATAGGAAATATGTTTAACTTGAAAGCATATGAAAGCGTAGTGAAAATAAAGTAGTTTGCAATGAAAGTAAAGAGCAAAATAGAAATGCAAACCAGATTTTTACAGTGGATCGATCGTCGTGACCTACATCCACTCCTGATTCCTCTTTACTTAAGGTCATCGACTTCTACTATCGATCTTCTTTCAATAGGCGAAGATCAACTACCCTTTTACAACTCGATTCTCCTTTTGACAGGTTTAGGAGAGAACCTTTACACCCTCACTACCTCCTCTCTTAAACTTTACTAACACTTAGAGATTTTGAGAGTTCTCACAGGATTACAATAGCGTTTTTCTTTCTTTTTGTCCTCCGTTCTTGTGTAATCTGAGCAGGGATGAGAGGGATATTTATAGGCCCCAAATGGATTCAAACATAGAGCCTAAAAGTGTCTTATCCCTAGTTTTCAAGGTATTGATGGTCCCACCGCCTACAGCACTAACATTGGATGGTACCATCGCCTAATCTGAGATATTGTGTTTGGGCGATACAACTGCCTAGTCTGGTAGTACCATCACCTAGCCTAGTACCACCACCTGACAGCATAGAAAAGTGTGCTCTTGACTTTTTCAGCTCATGGGTGGTTCCTCCTAACTTGGGGTGACCAAATGGGCCTTCCACTTAGCCCAAAATAGTCCCAACTCAGGTCCAATGGGCCCCTTAATTGAGTTAGCTTAATTTCAACCCAATTACATCTTAACACTATTTTGATCTAGACAATTATTACAAAATATTAATCAAATATTTTCTGGCATGTCATTGGTTCATTGGCGCTTCGTTCAATCCTTTGGCGCATCGTCCTCTTTTGCGACCTTTTGCTCAATCGGCATATTGACCTCCACAACTCTAATCTCCTTAATGTAATTGCCGCTCTTCTAGGCCTGATGCCCGAACTCATGGCATAAAGCCTTCTACCGATACGTCTATTGATCCTCCGGCTCGACGTCCAATCTTGTGACATGTTTCACTCCGGCCCAACATTGATTCTTCCTGCTTTAATTATCTTTCCTGATCAAAGCTAGTTTTGCATCACCCAAAACGTAGATTAGATCACAAACACATCAATTGATTTCATTATCAAAATCCGAGATTCAACAGTTCGATCGTCGTGACCTACATCCACTCTCGATTCCTCTTCACTCGAGTCCATTGGTTTCCACTACTGATCTTCTTTCAACTGGTGAAGATCAACTACCCTTCAACTCTTTCTCCTTTTCACATGTTCAGGAGAGAACCTTTACACTACTCTTTTATAAGTGTTCCCTCACGCACCTCCCTTAGGACTATTACTAAACCCTTGAGGAGGGACTTTACACTTAAAAGAGTTTACAACCTTAGAATCACAAAGTTTTTGCTCTATTTTTGTGTCTTCAAAGCAGGAATTTATAGGGCATTTATAGACACCAAATGACTTCAAAACTTAGAGCCAAAAATTTAAATCTTTGGATTTTCGTGAATTGGGCGGTACCACCGCTTGACATACTGACACTAGGCGGTACCATCGCCCAGTCTGACGGTACCACTGCCTGATAATCTTGAAGACTGTGACTAGACGGTACTATCGCTAGACCCTACTACAAGATACTGAATGGGCCAAATAGCATGCCCAATTCAGCCCTGATTCAAGCCCAATTGGCTCCTAATTGAGTTGGCATTGTTTTACCCCAATACTTACTCAATTAGACCTAAACTAACTTGATCTAAACAAACTATTACAAAGCACGAATCATATGTTGTCCAGCATGTAATTGGTTCTTCCGGCATATTGTCCGATCCTTCAACGTATCATCCTCTCCTTCGGCGTATTGTCCAATCGACATATTGACTCCCGTAACTTCCGATCTCCTTGGCGCAATGTCTGATCCTTCGGCCCGATGCCTGAACTGACGGCACGAAGTCCTGTCGGCATATCGAACGATCCTCTAGCTCGACGTCTAATCTCCTGACATGTTTGACTCCAACCCAATATATGATTCCTCCCGCTTCAATCAATTTACCTCTCCTTGATTGAAGCTAGTCCTGTGTCATTCAAACCGTAGATTAGATCACAAACTCGTCAATTAATTTCATCATCAAAATCTAAAATTCAAGAATCTCTCCCTTTTTTATGATGACAATCAATTAATGACATATTTTAATCTAAACTCGCCTTATCAATATGTTATATTGATATAAACTTTGAATTATGACTATTTCATCATTGCATGCATTATTATCATAAGTTGAAGTATTACATGCATAATACCAAATCATCATGTATATGATTTTAAAATATAAAATCATCATTATATACATGATTCCAAATCATCATGGTAGAAAATATCAAAGTACATTACATCTTACCATGTATGATCATCATCATACCTTCTCCCCCTTTGTCATCAACAAAAAGAAGAAGTGCAACTAGCAAGTTTTTAAGATATAATTTCAAATCACTGTATTATAAACATAATTTCAAGTTTTTTAAACATCATTTCATATATCATCATGCAAGCTAGTAAGTTTTTCATATATAAAAGTTAGCAAAATTTTTGCATCTTTTGAGATGTGCAAGATAACATATTTTTGCATCTTTTTAAAATGTGCAAGCTAGCAAACTTTGCTTCTCTTTTGAGATGAGCAAGCTAGTAAGTTTGCTTTTTTTTGCGATGTGGGAGCTAACAAGTTTTACTTTCTTTTACAATGTACAAGCTAGCAAATTTAGCAAGTTTTACATTATTTTCGAACATGCAAGCTAGCAAATTTTATCTCCCCCTTTATCATTGTAAAAAAGAAGGGAAGAATACAATTTTATACTTCTTTTTCCTTTACATCAATTTTCACATCTTGACAAAGATAAATTTAAAACAAATGTGATGAGGTATACAATTTATAAATAAATCATGATATGAAAGATATAATATCAAAGATCATTTGAATACTAAAAGACATGATTCATTTTGACAAATCTCCTCTTTAATAAAATATCTTAATTCATATAGAAATTTTCCTCTTTAATAAAATCTAATAATCATATGAGAATAAAGAGTAAGAGATCTTGATTCAAAAAAAAATTTCAAGTTATAATTCTAAGGAATCGAGAGAAAAATCATCATTCATTTAGATAATACTCCACTTTAGTAAATAATGAAAATAAATCTTGAGATCAAAGATCTTGATTTATAAAAAAAAACTCAAGTATCAATTGATGATTCAAATAAAACTCGTTCAAATTTAATTTGTCAAATCATCAAAATCACTTTCTTAGTTCAAGAAATTCATAAAATAGATTCATCACTAAGAATCACTTATTGAAAAATCAAAAAAATATTTAGAGATATTTTCAAGAAAAATGCATTCTCCCCTTTTCTTTCTCAATTGAAGTGATTTGATTTCATACAAGCATGCCCAAGTTTTTTTACACCAAATCAAAACATGCATCATTATTTAAAACCAAAAAAGCAAATTTCATCGTAAAAATCATCAAGATCAATAAATCATAAATCACAAAAATCATCATGCATAACTTCAAAATATAAACTCATTAAGCATGATTTCACCAAACATAAAGCATATTTAATCAAAATCATTTTATTTCAGCTAGTGAGCTTTATGAAGTGTGTTGGATTTCCAATCATAAGCCTTAAGTATCCACCATCAAAACTTTATTTTTGCTCCTAGCTTTTAATTTTAGAGATGTCTACAAGAAGGGTGGATTTGTTCTAGATACCCATTTAGCTTTGGGTCCCTCATATTTAGATCTATCTATCTTGATTTTTGTCATAAGGTCATTTATAGTTCCTTTAATAACCCAAACTAATTTATACAAGCTATACTTCTTGAATGGATATTTATATGCAAAGTGTCTACACCTACCACAAAAATTATATTTATTTTCATGGGAAATATGTAATGTGGGTCCTTTAACAAATAAAGTCGATTTTGGTTGAGCGTTGCTACTCATAAAACCAATTCCTACTTTTCTATATACATGACTCTTATTGCCAAGAATCATGTTTAATGATTTGCTACCAATTTTAAAAATTTTCTAACGTTTGTTTTAGTAATACATTTTCATTCTTAACTAAGTCTAACTCTACACATTTAGTGCAAGAAGCTAAGTCTTAATTTATCAAATTCACTAATAAGAGAAGCATGCTCCTTTTTTAACAACTTACTTTTTTACCAACTAGCTTATATGTTGGGAAATCATGGGGGGCGACATCATATACGCAGCGGAAGATCAAGAAAATAAAAAATCCCCGATTCCCAAAAAGATGTTCGTCGTCGTGCGAAGATTGGTGCGCAAAAAATTCGCAAAACACAAAACTGCGTATAGAGATTGTGTTACCTAGGGAGATCGTATATCCCTGTTTCCTTGCAGATCCTTAGGAGAGGGTGAAGGAGGTCAAGCGTCCTCCTCTCTAGCAGTGATCCACACAACAGGGTTGCGACGACGCTCCTCAAAACTCCAGGCCTACTCTGAGGTGGAGAGGGAGAGGAGAATAGGAAAGGCAAGCAAAGACTCTAGCCTATGAGGCTGTGAATCCCTCCTATTTATAGAGATCCTGTGTCAAACCCTAATGGGTCCTTCCCTAGTGGGTATTGGATCTGCATCCAATAAGACAAGGGCTCCGTCGGATATCTCATATCCGAACCTCTACTCATCGCAATGCCTACCATATGTGTGTGACCCTCTATGCCCAATATCGAGCTGGCCGTGAGTCATACCTGTCAGAACTCCTTCTAACTCAGTGAATTATTATCTCTGTAATAATTCACTCGACTCATCGACTACGGACGTACTAGGCCACTACGCCGTAGTCCCCAGACGATACAGGGGAATCCAATCCATTGGACCTGTCTGTCCTCAGTTACCATGTACCTATAGTCCCTCATCCATCTAATATCCCAGAGACCGTATATCGAGCATGGTGCTATCAGACCCAAACGGTTTCTACTCGAGTCTTGCTCTAATCGGATTCTCCCGGAGAACTCTTTCTCTCTCAACCCGAATGACCCTGGCCAGGGATTTGTCTGAGCAAGAACACATGAGATATTCCTCTCATGACGCCGAGAGTGGATGATCCTCTATCGACACTCAATAGCCCTCGTAAGGTCGACTACCACTCCCAATGACCAGCTATACTAGATCTGGGACAGCCAAACCTATAAGTCTGGTATCAAAGAGTGGAGCACTCATACAGGACATCCTTGGTGTCTCAAGTCTAAGGACCAGATACACCACTAGGACTACGAAATCGCTGTCTGACAATAAGGCATCATCAACCATCCAGCATTCCGTAAGCGGATCAATCAGTGAACTCATTCTCCAATGAGCACCTGTATTGTATCCCTAGTGTCCCTACACGAGCAGCTATGAGACCAGCTGCATCCATCATATGGACGGGTATACAGCACACCAGTCTATCCGGTTATCATGATGTCCCTCTCGAGTAACCTATGACCGGGATTATTTAGGATATGTGTTTAAAGGTGAATCGATCTCATTATCGTGATCTCATCACGATCCGATTCCCATTACACAAATCCAAGGACATCACAATATATATATGCATTTATGCAATAGTTATAAAGTGATATACGCCAAAATATAATAAGCTAAAAGATTCTGTATCAAGTCACACGTGCCATCACTCATGTGATTGGCTTTCTGGGCACCTATGACTAGCAATCTCCCACTTGACCTAAAGCCAATCACCTATGTGTCTGATTCCCATCAGACTCCTGTGACGCTCAAAGACAATCTGAGACAACGGCTTTGTCAGTGGATCTGCAATGTTATCTTCGGATGGAACTCTTTCCACTGCTACATCTCCTCGGGTTACGATCTCTCTGATAAGCTGGAACCTCCTCATAACACTTCTGATGAGACCCGGGTTCCCTTATTTGAGTAATCGCCCCATAATTGTCGCAATATAAGGAAGTCGACTTCTCGCTATTCAGAACGACTCCCAAATCTGTGATGAACATCTTCACCTAGACTCCCTCTTTTGCTGCATCTGATGCAGCAATGTACTCCGCCTCTGTGGTCGAGTCAGCAGTGGTATCTTGCTTGGAACTCTTTCAGCATACTGCTCCTCCATTCAAGGTGTACACATACCCTGAATTCGACTTGCTATCATCGACATCAGACTGAAAACTTGAGTCAGTGTAGCCTTCAACCTTAAGGCTATTACCTCCATATACTAGTAAAAGATCCTTAGTCCTTCTCAAGTACTTAAGGATACACTTTACTGCTTTCCAGTGCTCCAAGCCTGGATCCGCCTAATACCTGCTCGTGACACTCAGAGCATGCGCTATATCAGGCCTAGTACATAGCATGGCATACATGATAGACCCTATTGCTAAGGCATAAGGTATCATATCCATGTTCGCCCTTTCTTCTGGAGTCTTTGGGGACATACTCGTAGAAAGCGATATCCCATGTCTCATCGATATGAGACCTCTCTTGGAATTTTCCATGCCAAACCTTTTGACAATGGTTTATATGTACTTGGATTGGGACAAGCCAAGCATCCTCTTGGATCTATCTCTATAGATTTTAATTCCCAAGATATAAGATGCTTCCCCTAAGTCCTTCATGGAGAAGTGTCTAGATAACCAAGCCTTTACTATGGATAGCATTCCTATGTCATTCCCAATGATGAGGATGTCATCCACATATAACACCAAAAAGGTGATAGCGCTCCCACTTACCTTTCTGTATACACAAGGCTCATCTTCGTTCTTAAAGAAGTCATAAGATCTGATTGCCTCATCAAATCTTATGTTCCAACTTCGGGAAGCTTGCTTTAGTCCATAAATGGATCTAAGCAACCTACACACCTTATCTGGGCAGTTCTTGGACACGAATCCCTCAGGTTGCATCATATATACCTCCTCCTCGAGGTTCCCGTTGAGGAATGTGGTTTTCACATCCATCTGCCAGATCTCTTAATCATAGTGTGCTGCAATAGCCAATAGAATTCTGATGGATTTTAGCATTGCTACGGGTGAGAAAGTTTCGTCGTAGTCAACACCTTGCCTTTGACGATACCCCTTAGCCACTAGCCTTGCTTTATAGGTCTCTACCTTTCCATCTACTCCGATCTTTTTCTTAAAGATCCACTTGCAACCGATGGGTACAATACCTTCGGGCGCATCAACTAGGTTCCAAACCTTATTGGAGTACATAGAATCCATCTCAGAATTCATGGCTTCTTTCCACTTCCCGGAGTCTATACTCATAATAGCCTCCTCGTAGGTCTGAGGATCAATATCCTCTACATCCTCTGCTCTAATATGTCCCACATATCTTTCAGGAGGATGGGATACTCTATCAGACCTGCGTAAAGTTGATACTTGTGTATTAGGTACCTGAACATACTCGGGCTGTAGAGTGGTGCTTGAGCTTGGTTCTCCAACCTCGCTCAATTCTATCATTCTCCCACTGTCTCCATCAAGAATGTGTTCCTTCTCAAGGAACACTGCTCTCTTAGCTACAAAGACCTTTTGGTCCTCGAGATGATAGAAATAATACCCACAAGTTTCCTTGGGGTGTCCCACAAATTTGCATCGCTTTGTCCTTGATTCTAACTTATCGGGGTTGTGTCTTCTAACATGGGCAGGGCAGCCCCAAATCTTAACAACCTTAAGATCAGGCTTCTTCCCTTTCCATATCTCATATGGTGTAGACACTACCGACTTAGTTGAAACTCTGTTCAGAAGGTAAGCTGCGGTTTCTAGGGCATATCCCCAAAATGAGATGGGTAGGTCAGCGAAACTCATCATGGACCGTACCATATCTAATAATGTATGATTTCTCCTTTCAGAGACACCATTGAGCTGAGGTGTATAAGGAGGTGTCCATTGGGATAATATCCCATGGTCCTTGAGGAACTGAGTAAACTATGTACTTAAGTATTCACCTCCTCGATCTGATCGAAGAGTTTTGATACTCTTTCCAGTCTGGTTCTCCACCTCATTCTTATACTCTCTGAATTTCTCAAAGGCCTCGGACTTGTACTTCATTAAGTACACATATCCATACCTTAAGAAATCATCAATAAATGTAATGAAGTAGGAGTAACCTCCAATGGCATGAGTTGACATGGGTCCACATACATCACTATGTATGAGTTCCAACAACTCATTGGCTCTCTCTCCAGTTCTACTAAATGGAGATTTGGTCAGTTTTCCACGAATGCAAGGCTCACAAGTTGCATATGACACATAGTCGAATGGATCTAGATATCCATCATTTAGCAACTTTTGAATCCTTCTTTCATGGATGTGACCTAGCCTACAATGCCACAGGTATGCACTGTTCAACTCATCTCGTTTCCTTTTGGACACATTTACATTCATGATATATGGAGTGGTGTCTAACATAAATAAACCATTATGCAATGTTCCTTTCATGATGATCTTATCATCTAATAATATTGAACAACCATTGTTCTCAAAAACAAATTTATATCCACTAACTGTTAAACATGAAATGGAGATAATGTTTTTGATAATAGAAGGAACAAAATAACATGCATCTAATGCAATAAAAGCTCCACTAGGCAGATGTAAGGCGACCACGCCAACAGCTAATACAGCAACTTTTGCTCCATTACCCATCTTGAGGTCCATCTCGCCTCTCTCTAGTCTCCTAGGCCTTGCCAGAACCTGCAACGAATTGCATATATGATAAGCACTACCGGTATCCAATACCCATGTGTTATCATAAGAGTCTGACAAATGGAGACTGATCATGAATGTACCTGAAGCTTCATCAAGCTTTTGTTTCGCCCTTTCTGCAAGGTACTCTTTGCAGTTTCTCTTCCAATGCCCATCTTTACCATAGTAGAAGCACTGGCCTTTGTCCTTTGCTGGGTCTTTCTTAGCAACCTTTGCTTTACCTTGTTTGCCCTTGCCCTTTCCCTTCTTAAGGGACCTTTCTGCTTTCCTTTTCTTTCTAGTCTCACCAGTGTAGAGAACTAGCTTCTCTTTCTTAATAGTACTCTCTGCCTCCCTCAACATATTGAGGAGCTCTGGGAGAGTCACCATAAGCTTGTTCATATTAAAATTCATTATGAACTGTGAAAAGGAATCTGGTAGGGACTGAAGCACAATGTCCACACACAAGTTATCCTCTAGAACCATTCCTAGACCTGTGAGTTTCTCTATCCACTCAATCATCTTTAGGACATGGTTCTGAACCGGTGTCCCCTCAGTCATCCTAGCGCGGAAAAGGCTCTTGGATATCTCATATCGTTGAGTCCTTCCCTGTTCCTCAAACAATTTGCGGACATGTAGGAGAATGGATCTGGCATCCATCTTTTCATGTTGTCTCTGTAACTCTGGAGTCATAAAGCCCAACATATAGCACTGAGCAAGAGTGGAGTCATCAATGTACTTCACGTAGCGAGCGATCTCATCCTCGCTTGCCCCTTCTTCGGGCGTAGGCATCACTATATCAAGGACGTACATGATTTTCTCTGCTGTGAGAACAATTCTCAAGTTACGGAGCCAATCCGTATAATTTGGACCAGTGAGGCGGTTGACATCAAGTATGCCACATAAGAGATTTGAAAGCGACATTTTCTGAAAATAAAGATGTAGCAGAAATGAATAACATGCAGATTTTGCAAGAAATAAACTATCAAGATATGGACTTCTATCTTAATATGCTCCCACTATTTTACTATCGAGTCACGCGGCACCCTCAGCACGTAAAACGGAAGTCTCCGGCAGACTTCTAGTGGGGATCAGGATCCAATCAGCGTCTTAGTGTAACCTCGAGGGACTCGACCAATCACACTAAGCCTAAAAGGTAGGCAACTCTTGCCGATCACAACTCCTTGTGATTCCCGTCCTGTTCGGCCTCCGAATCACCATGGCCTCGAGGGACTCGACCAACCATGATGCTCGGTTAAGTCAACACCTTCGTTACAAGATGAGTCTGATTTGATGATATACCCTCGAGGGACTCGACCAAGCATACCATGCCCTCAGGTCACCGGTGACATCTCTATGTCGTAAGCAAGATAGCGAATCGCGATATAGGTGAGTCTCGAGGGACTCGACCAACTCAACCTACACCGGGAATCGGTTCCTACTCATAACGATGGAAGGCCACGTGGGTCAATCTAATTGCCTCACGTTTACCGACTTAATATTATCGAGAGATGTTTCTATAATTTGGTCTCCTAATATGACATGTCACACATATACATATTTAATATATATCTACATCGCATGCAAATATATATACATATCTAGTATGTGTATAAGCAATCACACCAGATGATCATGGACCACAACCTAATATGATTAGGCCCGAGCCAATAGGCCTAATCACTCACATCAAGATCTATGTGTGCAACGGTGTATCTCCATGCCCTGTGATCGTCCATCTCGTCCTCGTCGGTTTCGTCGACATCTTGATGCATCTCCATGCATCACGATCATCCATCTCGTGGGTCCCGTTATCGCATCCACGCTCCCGCTGCACCACCTCATATGATTACAACTTAATAATAGGCACGCAGGCCCGACAATAAACGAGAAATATAATAGAGGTTCGTAGACCTCAATAATAATAATCACAAGTACACACATCACACGGTCCATGATCATCCGTCCACACATCATACATCACATGTATAAATAATCATCATCATGTAGGACTACTAGATAATAATAAAAATAATAATCAACTAAACCTTTTAATTAATTAATATTTTTCTGAAATCAGGGACATGTAGGGAATTTCTCAATTCCTAAGGGTATTTTCGTAATTTGGACAAAAGACAGAAACTGGAATTTCTCAAATTCACAGGGGCAAAACTATCTTTTTGCCCAAAACCCTAATTCCCTCTTTCTGCTGGCGGCGGCCTGTGCGGCGGGGCGAGGGCGCTGCCCTCGCCTGTAGGCGGCACGCTCGCTGGCGGCGTTGCCCCTGCAGGTGGGCTCCCCCTTCGAGCGTCGCTGCCTCCGCAGGCGGTGCTGTCCCGCCGGGCGGCCACCCCTGTGGGGGGGGGTTTCGCCCGCGGGAGCAGCGGCGGCAAGCGCCGCTTCCTTTCGGCGGCAGGCGCCGCTGCCCTGCGGCGCATCTGCCCGTGGGTTGCCAGCCCCGCCGGCAGCAAGCCTGCTGCAAGCAGGCCGTCGGCCGGCTGCTGCAGACGCAGCCCCTGCGCTGCACGCTATTCTTCCTAAACACAACACACGCAGTTCAAAACCAATCATTCGCACGAACAACCTGGCTCTGATACCACTGTTGGGAAATCAAGGGGGGTGACATCATATACGCAGCGGAAGATCAAGAAAACAAAAAATCCCCGATTCCCAAAAAGATGTTCGTCGTCATGCGAAGATTGGTGCGCAAAAAATCCGCAAAACACAAAACTACGTATAGAGATTGTGTTACCTAGGGAGATCGTATATCCCTGTTTCCTTGCAGATCCTTAAGAGAGGGTGAAGGAGGTCAAGCGTCCTCCTCTCTAGCGGTGATCCACACAGCAGGGTTGCGACGACGCTCCTCAAAACTCCAAGCCTACTCTGAGGTGGAGAGGGAGAGGAGAATAGGAAAGGCAAGCAAAGACTCTAGCCTATGAGGCTGTGAATCCCTCCTATTTATAGAGATCCCGTGTCAAACCCTAATGGGTCCTTCCCTAGTGGGTATTGGATCTGCATCCAATAAGACAAGGGCTCCGTCGGATATCTCATATCCGAACCTCTACTCATCGCAATGCCTACCATATGTGTGTGACCCTCTAGGCCCAATATCGAGCTGGCCGTGAGTCACACCTGTCAGAACTCCTTCTAACTCAGTGAATTATTATCTCTGTAATAATTCACTCGACTCATCGACTACGGACGTACTAGGCCACTACGCCGTAGTCCCCAGACGATACAGGGGAATCCAATCCATTGGACCTGTCTGTCCTTAGTTACCATGTACCTATAGTCCCTCATCCATCTAATATCCCAAAGACCGTATATCGAGCATGGTGTTGTCAGACCCATACGGTTTCTACTCGAGTCTTGCTCTAATCGGATTCTCCCGGAGAACTCTTTCTCTCTCAACCCGAATGACCCTGGCCAGGGATTTGTCTGAGCAAGAACACATGGGATATTCCTCTCATGACGTCGAGAGTGGATGATCCTCTATCGACACTCAATAGCCCTCGTAAGGTCGACTACCACTCCCAATGACCAGCTGTACTAGATCTGGGACAGCCAAACCTATAAGTCTGGTATCAAAGAGTGGAGCACTCATACAGGACATCCTTGGTGTCTCAAGTCTAAGGACCAGATACACCACTAGGACTACGGAATCGCTGTCTGACAATAAGGCATCATCAACCATCCAGCATTCCGTAAGCGGATCAATCAGTGAACTCATTCTCCAATGAGCACCTGTACTGTATCCCTAGTATCCCTACACGAGCAGCTATGAGACCAGCTGCATCCATCATATGGACGGGTATACAGCACACCAGTCTATCCAGTTATCACGATGACCCTCTCGAGTAACCTATGACCGGGATTATTTAGGATATGTGTTTAAAGGTGAATCGATCTCATTATCGTGATCTCATCACGATCCGATTCCCATTGCACAAATCCAAGGACATCACAATATATATATGCATTTATGCAATAGTTATAAAGTGATATACGCCAAAATATAATAAGCAAAAAGATTCTGTATCAAGTCACACGTGCCATCACTCACGTGATTGGCTTGCTGGGCACCTATGACTAGCATTATATTCATCAAATAAATCATCGGAAAGCATTTAGTAACTCATCGTAAGGTAAAGACATTTCGATTGAGACATCTACCTCATCATTGAGAGCCATTAAAGCGAAGTTCATCACTTCGCCTTCATCAGCTTGCTCCTCATCTTCGAATGTACTCGATTCGTCTCATGTCACCTTGAATGTTGTTAGGACCCTTTTTCTGAGCTTTTGAATAATGTTTATTGAGTCTGTTTAGTTCATTTAGAGTCGAATAGAAATTTATTTAATATTTATTTATTATTAAGAGTCCAAGTCCTTGTGGACTCTAGGTGGAACTCTATAAATAGTGATGTAACCCTTTCCTTAGCGCTCTCACTGTAGTGTTGTCGTAGTTACCAAAAAAAAAAGAGAAAGAAATTTGTGTGAGGAAGGGTGAAGCCAGCAGCCACGAACGTCGATCCTTCTCAATCGAAAAGGAACCTCTGCGTCCCAGCTAACGACCACCGTTGCCCTTTCTCTATCACCATCGCTGTTGCCCAGCCACCAAGTAGCTATCATCATAAAAAAAAACAAAAACAAAAGAAATGGAGGAAGAAGAATCCGCAGCCATGCACCCCTGCATCCCCTGCTTTCGGCCAGTACACTCGCCGTCATTGCTCTCCGGCCAATGAGCGACTCTGCCCCACTTCCTGGCCAGAGTCCACCACCGCCCGTCGCCTCCCACTAGAGCCACCACCACTGCCAGGAGGCGATGCTACCAGCGTCCATCCCAGCCCTACTGTCGTAGCCCCCTCGTCGATCCCAGCCCTCGGTGATCGTTGGTGACGATGTTCCCAACTACCTCACCATCGCTCGATTACCGTCGCCCGCCTCCCAGCGACAACCCTAGCTGCCTCCCCTTGGGTCATAGTCGCAGATGCCAATTCCTCTCCTCCATCAGCATTAATAACGGAGCATCATCTACTGTTGCGACCCTCTGCCTCCTTCTCCATCGCTGTCGTCGCTTCCCGGCTGCTTGACCATCGTTGCCGCTGCTCCCCGACCACCAACCTTCCCCTCTCTAGCACCGCCGCCCTTGCTTCCCGACAGCCCGCACCCCTGCTTCAGCCCGCCGCACCATTGCTTCCCTTCTTCTCCACCGCCGCTATAAGGCAACTCCTTCTCCACTATCATCGTTGCTTCACGGCTACTCGACCACCACTACCGTTGCTCCCCTGCCAGCGACCTTCACCTCCTCGATGCCCCATCTCGCTTGAGCGAGAAGGACCATGGCCGCTACTTCATAGCCAGCGGACCACCCCCTCGTCGCTTCTACCGTTGGTGACATTGCCATAACCATGCCACCATTGTTGCCTCCCCTTGGGTCGCAGCTGCAGTCGCTCGACCATTCCTCCTTGCGACGATCAAAATAAGGCAACCATGACCGCCGTAGCCACCGTTGTTTCCTCAATTGCACGCGATCCCTCAGTGTCACTAGTGCCTCTTTCTGTAGTGCGACAGAGATAGAGCAACGCTGCCTTCCATCCATGCCATCACAGCCACTGTAGTGGCGAGCCCTTGGCGGCGTTGCCCCTAGCCGGACCATCATCGCTGCCTCCCAGCCCTCAGTAGCAACGATCCTTCCATGTAGCGATGGCAATAAGCATCACTGCCTCCCATCCGCACCATCGTAGCTAATGCAATGGCGAGCCCTTAGCGGCACTGCCCCTAGTCGCACCACCATCGCTGCCTCCCAACCCTCAACAATAGTAATCCCTCCACATAGCGATCGCAACAAGCATCACTGCCTCCCACGCAGCAACCGCAGCTACAACCCTGCATCCTTGCATCAACCCTTCATTCCCACAATGCTGCCACCGATTGCGTCACAACAGCAGAACCAAATAGGGCAGTGATTGATGCCCTAGTCCCGATACCAGAAACAGGAGTTGAGATTACATATTTGCAGTCTTACGCAATGGCTACCGATAACTCAGTGAAAGCACAAATGAAAGCATTGGAAATCAGAATTGAGAACCGGTTGCAAGAAACACTTAATGATTTCAAAAAGAACTTACTAGAGAGCCTCAGCAAATTTCAACAAGATGAGGGCCCAAGTTCTATGTTACACAGAAATGAAAATATATGCACCAAAATTTGTTAGACTTCTACAGTGTTAGAATATCAGAATAGATTTGAACGATTGTCAAATCAAGCCAAAGATTGGTCTGAACAACAACTGGTGAGTATATTTATTGAATGGCTTAATCCAAATATCCGGTGTGTGGTTAAATCTCGTCAACCCTGCACTATGATCGCTGCGATATCATTTGCACATTTTCATGAGGAAAAAATCAATAGGAAAAATCATGGAAATAAAAGTGATAACAACCAGATGATCAGCAAGCCACTCGCCCCATCTATTCTCGACCAAAGGCCTAACACCGGAAGATTAACCCAAGAAGAACTCAAGGAAAGATTAGCAAAGTGTTTATACTATGATAAAAAATGGAGTATGAAGCATCGATGTAAACAAGGGTAACTTCTGATGATTAAGCCAATTAGAGAGAATCCGAAAGCAGAAGAGTTGGACTCCGATCATGAAGGTGTGGAAACTGATGAAGATATTGAAGCCATCACACATATAGTATATGTATTGACTGGCTACGCTAACCTATAAACTATGAAAATCGGAGAAACTTTAAAACATTAGTCTATCACTATTTTGATTGATATGGGTAGCACTAATAATTTTATGGATAGGAAAGTTGTAACCCGATTAGCTTACCACATGGAGAGTTATGATAGATTTGAAGTAAAGATCGCTGATGGATAAATTTTAACTTGTGATAGCAAATGTTCAAAGATAAAATTGATTATACAGGGCCAAGAGTTTCTTACAACGATTACTACACTAAAAGACTGACCTATTGCTTACTATCAAAAAGTGGAGATCATACTTACTTGATCAACGGATTGTGATACATTGTAGATAGCCTATCAATGAAGTGCTGAAAGAGAAGCTCCCCGAGTTTGATGCTGCTCAATCTTGAGGACAAGGCTGATTTGAAGAGAGAGGAATTGTTAGGATCCTTTTTCTAAGCTTTTGAATAATGTTTATTGAGTCTATTTAGTTCAATTATTTATTGAGTCTATTTAGTTCGGTTAGAATTGGGTAGAGATTTATTTAATATTTATTTATTATTAAGAGTCCAAGTCCTTGTGGACTCTAGGTAGGACTCTATAAATAGTAATGTAACCCTTTCTTTTTTATAATCAATTAATCAATAAAATATTATTTTAGTCTTTGGACAAACCCTAAGAGATCGATCCCCTTGAAGCGATCAAGGAGGCTGATCCCCTTGAAGTGATCAAGGAGGCCGATCCCCTTGAAGTGATCATTCTATTTTCTCCCATTTCTTCTATGATAAAAACTTAAGGTTCTATCAAATGCTTTCTTCTTCTTTGGCAACTTCTTTGATTTATAGCAAGTTGTTGTGTCATTTTTAAGTTCATTTTTAGAATTAGTCATTTTCATGAACTTTTTAAGTTTATTTCTCAAAAGTTCTATGTCATCATCACTTGAGCCTTTGCTCAAGTGGTCTTTTATTATTCAAAATGTCAAATCATTCCTATTTTTTGGAAGGTTTTTCTCATATTCATCAAGTTCATCATGTGTCTTGCATGTCATTTCATAGGTCATTAAAGACTCGATAAGTTCTTCAAATGAAAATTTATTTAGGTCCTTTGATTCTTGAATGACATTTACTTTTGAATCCTAGTTTTTAAGAAAAGAACATAAAATTTTATTCACAAGTTCAAGATTCAAAAAACTTTTACCAAGTGCTTTTAAACCATTGACGATATCCGTAAAATGGGTGTACATGTCTCCAATGGTTTCGCTTGGTTTCATACGAAACAATTTAAAATCATACATCAAAAGATTAATTTTTAAATCTTTAACTCTACTAGTGCCTTCATGTGTGATTTTAAGAGTGTACCAAATGTCATACGTAGTATCATAAAAGAAATATGATTAAACTTATTTTTATTCAAAGCATAAAATAGAGCGTTCATAGCTCTATCATTCAAAGAAAAAATTTTGAAATAATTTTCAACGATATTCCATAAATTAAAATCTAAAGAAAGCAAGAAAATTTTTATTTTAGTTTTCCAATATGTATAGTCTGTCCCATTGCACATAGGAGAACGAAGATATAAAGACCCTCTTGATTGCTAGTAAAAGTCATTTCTCTTATGTGTTAAACTAAATGAGAAAAACATGGTTTTGATACTAACTATTAGGACTATGATGACACTAAGAAGGGGGGTGAATTAGTGCTTATGTAAAAATATCGGTTCAAAAGTTCTTGTTCGATTAAAACCAATATCAAAAAGATGTTAACTTGAAAGCATACGAAAGTATAGTGAGATTAAGAAATCAATTTGTAATTAAAGAAAAAGCATAAAGGAAATGCATACTAAGTTTTATAATAGTTCGGTCGTCGTGACCTACATCCACTCCTGATTCCTTTTCACTTGAGGGCACCGGCTTCCACTACCAATCTTCTTTCAATGGGCGAAGATCAACTACCCTTACAACTAACTCTTTCTCCTTTTTCCAAGTTCAGGAGAGAACCTTTACACCCCTATTTTATAAGTGTTCCCTAACATATCTCCCTTAGGACTATCACTAAGCTCTTAGAGGAGGGACTCTATACTTAAAAGAGTTTACAATATTGGAATTACTTAGTTTTTGCTATATTTTTGTGTGCCTTCCTAGCAGGAATTTGTTGGGTATTTATAGACCTCAAATGACTTCAAAACTTGGAGCCAAAATTTAAATCCTCGGATTTTTGGGGTGCTAACGGTACCACTGCCTACTAGTCTAACACTGGGCGGTACCATAGCCCAGTCTGATGGTAGCACCGCTTGATATACTAACACTAGGTGGTACCACCACCCAGTCTGGTGGTACTATCGCTTGACACAATCTTGAAGACTATGTTTAGGCGATACCACCGCCCAATCTAGGTGGTACAACCGTCAAACCCTGCTATAGGACACCGAATGGGCCAAACAGCAAGCCTAATTTAACCTTTATTCAAGCCCAATTGGTCCCTAATTGAATTAGCATTGTTTCACCCTAAAACCGACTCAATTAGACCTAAACTAACTTGATCTAGACTAATTATTGTAAAACATGAATCATATGCTGTCCGGCATGTCATTGATTCTTCCGACGCTTCATTCGATCCTTCGACGTATCATCCTCTCCTTCGGCGTATTGCACAATCGGTATGTTGACTCCTGCAACTTTTGATCTCTTTGGCACAATGTCCGATCCTTCGGCCCGATGCTTGAACTCACGGCACGAAGTCCTTTTGTCGGCATATTGATCGATCCTCCGGCCTGACGTACAATCCCCTGAAATGTTCAACTCTGGCCCAATATCTGATTCCTGCTGCTTCAATCAATTTGTCATTCCTTGATCGAAGCTAGTCTTGCATCACTCAAAATACAGATTAGATCACAAACTCATCAATTAATTTCATCGTCAAAATATGAGTTTCAATAATATTACAATAAGATAATTACTTTATTAATTTGTTGAGTATGAATCACTAACCCAAAATATTTAATTTCAACTTAATAATATTATATTCATCAAACTTTTACCAAGAAAACCTAAATTAGAAGCACATACCAATATTACCACTTTCATCCTCATCTCCTTGTCATAACATGCAAATAGTACTACTATCTCGTCCTTGTCCTCATGCAAATCCTGTGCATAAGAAAACTTGAAAAGGGGTCTTTCTTCAAAACCATTAATCTTGTCCTTTTTTATCATTTTAATAATTAATTAGATTTTTTTTAATCATTTCATTTTCAAAGAACGATATACTTTTATTACAAATCATAGTATTTATTACAATATTCTTATAGCCTACGCATTGCTATAAAACTATGAATCCTTATATCTTGTTAAAATTGATATGCAGAAAACTTATAATAAGCTTTCTTGCGAGGATGTTATTACAATGCTTGAACTACCCAAATTTTCTTAAGTCATATGCTAGATTTATTCATGTATTTCTCCTTTGTAAGTAAATCCTCACATTTCTTTAAGGGAAGACATGGCATTGGATAAAGGATCTATTTTCTCATATCTTTTTGTGCTTTTAAATCAAGCTTGTGAGAGGAATCTAATCATTCTTTTTTGTTTCAAAAATATATACAAATTATATCATCTTCTATATGCGGATGACATCCTCATATGCTTTCATGTGCGATGGTGAATGGTTTTGAATGAACTAACAAATTGGGTCCTTTGACATAATCCATGTTTATTGCGATTGTTCTTTGGTTTCTTTGGAAAGTTTTATGAAATTATTCTTTAATACTTATTCGCATCTTTAATCTATTATATATAGGATTTACCCTATTTGACTCTACAATGCTAGTTAACCAATTTGAAGGATTATTAAATAGATTCCACTAGTAGAAGAATTCTTTAAACTTGGGAGAATATTATTTTATTTTGAGGAATTCTAATAGCTCTTATATTTAGAGGAAAAAATGAATTTTTCCACCGGGCACAAGCTATACAAGAGGGAGGGGATGAAGAAGGCTTGGACTTAGGAGTAATGTTGTTGATTATGAAATTAGATTCTAAAGTTATTGTTGATATCTTAAATAATAACTCAATACTGTTTTAGAGGATTTCTTCTTTAATTAAAAATTATACTATTACTCATGTATGGTGCGAGGGCAATCATACAACCAATTGACTTGTTAACTTTATTAGAAATTTGAGTTTTGATTGTAATTAGCAGAAGGATTTACCTCTTGATCTAGATTTGTTGGTTCAAAGTGACACTAATGGGGAAGGTCACATCAGATGATGTTAAGTTTTAATTTATAATATTTTCATTAAAAATTTGATTGAATCAAGATGTTTTTTATTTAAAATGATAGGATGATTGAAATGCCAAGAAAGGATAGACGATTGGTTTTGAAACTTGCATTTCTCACCGCATTATGTATTTTAATTTATAAATATTTTAATTTATAATATTTTCAAATGCCTTGTGAAATTATGTATTTCATTCGTAGGCATATATTGATTATTCACGTTGGTAATTTAGGATCAAATGTAAATGTTTCTTATAGATTATATCTCACATTTCTAAAATCGTTAGTGATCATGAGATTTGTGTCAGAATTTGTATTTATTAGCAAAAAAATGGGTTTATGGTTCTAAGAAGCATGATACATCAAACTCTAAGCTCTCTCTCTCTCCCTCTCTCTCTCTCTCTCTCTTCTAACATTACATCACATTATGCCTACCTTACAACTTTAATGTGTCACCTAAGTGATAATTTCTAGTAAAGGGTTAGCTAAGTTGTAATCTTGTGCAATAAAAAAAACAAAACAAAACAAAACACACAAAGAGAAAGGATTAGTAACAGAAATAAACAACAACAACAAAAAATACTTTTGTTGTTCCACAGAGAGATAGAAAAAGTAATGAAATAAGGTTAGAATCTTGTCAATACTAAAAAGAACACCAGTACGAGATCAAGATATTCTAAAAGTGTTCATTGTAAAATATAATTACTATGCTTTATTTGTGATATAAAAGAAGAGGGGATCGATCATTGCCCTCGATTGCTCCTTTTGAATTGATAATAAACAATTAGATAACTTTGCCATGATTTAGAAAATTTTAATAGCTACGACGAGGCTAGATTTTGATGTTTATCAAAGGTAGAAGACTGGAGTTGACATTGTCTCCTCTCTGGAATCACAGTACCATAAACTTCCAGAGGAATTTGTGGGTGGACGAAGGACTATGGGATGGATCTAAAGATGAGTCTTGAAATTGAACAAGTATTCAAAACAAGGAGGATATCAAGAATGCATTCAATGGAATCCTCCTTTGATGAAAGCAAACTCTTAAGAAATCAGAAGCAAGATAATGAGACTTAATACCAAGAGAATTACTGTTGTCAGCATAAATTTTGACAGAATTTTTTTTTTTTTTTTTTTTGCTGCAGATCTTGTTTACTAGTCTCTCCAAAACGTATCTGAATCTTAGCATAGTTTACTAGTCAAATTGTTTGGTGATTTTTTATTTTTTTTAATTTAAGCTCCTCAAATAAAGTTAGAATATTCAAAATATTTTTCAACAACAAACAAGTCGAACGTACCTTGAACAACAATAGCAACAACAGCCAACAGCCAACGAGAACTTTTAAACCCAACTAACTCACCTTCTTAGGCTTTATTGCTACTCCACATCATATTTGACATTAACCATAAGTTGATCTCTCCATTAAGAGAATTTTTAAATCTTTTATTTTAAAAGACAGGTCTAGTGTATCTACCTTCGCTCTAATCCGCCATCAATTTTCCTTCGTTTCATTCGAATATTAATCCTCTCCCACAAAAAAAAAAAAAAAAAAAAAAAAAAAATCCCTCACAATATTAATATAATAATTGCAGCTACAAGACGTACCGCCTAACTTACACGAGGCCGTGTAAGTTAACGCTGTAGGGGGGGGATTTGAATGATGATTGGTTTAAAACTCTGTAGGGGCTCTTCGGTAAAAGCATTTTCTTCTTTTCCCACCCGTTTCGAAAATCCCGCCTTGTCTACCTGTGGAACCATTGGATCTAAAATGTGGGTTCGGAACTACTTGTTTTGCGGGTAACGTCTGCCGGCAAATAAACTCAAAGATTATTATTAGCTTCTTTTTTTTTTTTGGCTGACATGGCAACCTTAGTTTACGTTGTAAGTGGGACTAAGCTGCTTGCTGTTCTTAGCCGGACAGCAGATCAAATCACGAGCAATGGCTGCACTATGGTAATTCGTGAATCGTGCGATGCGGGTGGCAACTACAAAAGGGGTCGTCGCTCGGACTCGGAGTGATGCAAGCGAGAGACGGCGAGGCCGCAGCACTTTGCGAGAGTTCTCTTCCTCGCTCGAAATCGCTCTTGGCTGGCGATTTCGAGGGCGGCAGAGAGCGATGAGGATTCGAAAGCAAGCCTCCAAGATGTTGCTGATCCCTCGGCCTCCTCCTCCTCCTCCTCCTCCTTCCACCTCTGTGTTTGATCCACCGCCATCGCACGAGGTAATTCATCCGAGGCACCGTCACTTCTCTGTTCTTGATCCGTATCGGCATCGTTTCACAGTCCTCGCCCTCTTCGATGTTCTGGTCTTGGATATCCTCGCAGCCTGTGTTCTTTTTCTTGAAAACGGGATGACTTCCACTTTTCATTTCATTGTCTATTTTGTTCTGGTTTTCCGATCGTGCACTGAACACTTGGAGAAATCCCCAGTCGATCTCACTGTTCGAAGTTTGAACTGATCAACATCTGCTTTTAAGCAGCCGATAGGATCAAAGCGATCGGAGCAGACGACCGATCTGACAGGAAACGAGAGTCCGATGGTGCCTCAGATATGGTGCTTGAACTAAACCGACCTTTTTCTTATATTTCCTTTAGGGTTTTATTGCGTCGTATCGGATGATTTTAATGTCATACTCTTGTCCTCGATTAAGAGAACAAACTGTAGAACACCTCATGAGGACTCCTATTTCTGGTAGCATGATGGAGCCACCGAAATCAGAATCCGACGCTGAAGCCGAGGCGGGGAAGGCGAAGAAGAAGAGGAACTCGGTCGCGCAGATCACTTGCAAGAGGAGCAACGGGAAGGGGTGGCAGTGCAAGCGGGTGGCGGCGGAAGGGAGCTCCCTCTGCGACCACCACCTTTCTATGTCGCGGGCACGCAACTCCTCGTCCTCCGTCAACATAGAGATGAACGCGGCGAAGCGGGCACGGAAGAAGGCGGACGGTGAAACCGTGGCGGATGACGGGTTCAAACCGATGAAAGCGAGACGTGGACCGACGGAGGAAGATTTGGACGGCGGGGATGACAAAATGGACGGTCCTGATCGAGATGGTGTCCCCTTCGATGCCTATTGAGAGTAGCCTCACTTCGCTTAAACAGCCACTCGTCTCTTTCTAGCCGTAGGGAGGTTGGGGGAAGTCGCAGGTATCACCGTGAAGAGAAGTCGTATTACATACAATATATTGCTGAAATGTAGAAGCGAAAATGAACTATGCAAAAGAATGTAGCTCGCACAAACTTGCGCAACATGGAACGACCTACCACCAAGCGAGCAGGATGACTCTGTTTTGAGCGTGAACTTTTCCTGTGTTAGCCGATTCAGACAACAGGGGATTTGCCCGGGGTGCCCGCACGGCTTGAACGTAAACTTGGAGAAGGTACGACACGTGGATTAAGGCTTCTCGAGGAGATTCCGTGTTCCCTGCCTTGGTCCTCACAGGTAAGCCGAACTACAATTCTCGAGGCATGCGCACTTCAAGCTTCCCTTCACCTTTTGGCCATTAGGCTAAACGACACATCGCCTCATAAAGAAACTGTTGGTGGCTGTGTGTGCAGGGCGCCCCCGAACCCCAAACCCCAAACGGTGCTCGCCCGGTGAGCAGTGAGGAGAGAGAGGCCTCGTCGATGGCACCGCTGCCGCCAACTCGGTGGACCAAGCACCGGCCTACGGAACGGCGGATATGGCTCCCCCTACTCCTTTCCTCCTTCCTCCTCGCCGTCGCTTCCCTCCACGCCGTCGCCGCGTTTCTCTGCCGCGCCAACGATCTCGGCCGGCGATGCGCGCCGCAGCCCGCGGAATGCACCGCCGGGGATGTGGCGAGCCCGCGTCCGAGGATCGCGATCGTCAGCTTCTCCGACGAGTCCGAAGGCGGGGGACGGCGGTCGTTCCGGGGAGTGAAGGCGGCGGTGGAGGGGAACAAGCGGGCGTACGCGGAGCAGATGGGGTACGGGTACGTCGACGCGCGGAATCTGGTGGATCGCAGCCGCCCGCCCAACTGGAGCAAGATACTGGCCGTCCGATCGCAGCTCCCGCTCTACGACTGGGTCTTCTGGAATGACGCTGTGAGTCGCACTCACTCCGTCTCATTCAAATCTAACAAGAAAGAAAAAATACGCGCATTTAATTCGGTTATTTTTTTTTTCTGTGGGTTTTAGGACACGGTGGTGACGAATCCCAATACATCGTTGGTAAAAGCAACAAAAGCTTTTGTTTCAATTTAGTTTTGGCACTAATCTACCGCTGTCAACTGAGTTCTTGAGCAAAAGAATTGTTTGATCTGTGGGTTTGCAGGAGAGTATTCTGCAAGCCGAACTTGAGCACGGAGACTTCGAGTCATCACCAGACTTGGTGGTGACGGAGGATTTTAATGGAGTTAATTCAGGTGATTTCGATCCCTCTCAAGTATTCGTACTTCAGACATAACTCTCCTAGCGTTTACTACTTGTATGGAAACCCCTCAGATCTCTTTCTATGGTTGATCATACTGATCAAGGGCTATATATTCATGTCCATGTTATGTTTAGGTCGCACTAAGTTGGATTGGTTCGGGTTCAGATTTGGTTGTTAGGCTTGGCTTTGGCGTCGACTTGAAACCACCTTTTGTTTTGAATTGGCTTGAGATATCTCAAAAGACACATAAAGCATCAAATTTGTCAGGCCAGGCCAATCTTGTTCTGTGGGCTGCCCAAATTTGTCACATATAAATCATCGAATTTGGGCAATAACAATTTTTATTTTGTTGTGGTTGCTGCGTAGGATTGTTCTTTGTTCGAAGATCCAAATGGAGTGAGAATTTCTTGGACGCATGGTGGAACCAAACATCGTTTGTTCAGTTTGGGTCCACCAAAAGTGGTGACAATGCTGCGATGAAGTACCTCATCAACAGCCTCTCAGCAGAGGAATTGAGTGTCCATGTTCACATATCTCGGATGCAATGCCTGTTCAATTCCTATCCTTGGGTTCCTTCTTGGAAGTCTGTGTATCGATTGATTTCCTCGCCTTTGGTCACTTGGCAAGGTGGTCACTACACCACTCCTACAATTTGGTTATATGGTGATGGAACTGAATTACTTAAAATGGATGTGCTTATTCTATGGCATTTAGGAGTGTACTCTGATGGGGACTTCATGGTTCACCTTGCTGGCTTAGACGAGAAGAAGAAATGGATTGAGGTGATACTAGATCAGTTGAGAGCTTCGGAATAGAAAAGGAGATGCAACCTTTTCACCAAAGCCAACAGGTTAGCGGTTTTGACTTTGAGTAGGTTATGTAACAGTAGCCATGTTGTGTTGTATGAATTGGTTGGATTTACAGACATGACTCATACCCTGACATCTCTATGTTCCACTACTTAAAATATGTGCCCATCTTGTAGAGTATGATGATGCATAAGCTGAGTGATGATGGAAGAAAATAAGTATTGTCTAAGCATGAAATCGCATTATAAAACTGAAAGATAATGACAAAAGTCATAGAATGGATAGGTCAAAACCTCGAGCTTCGGTTGATCCAATTGGATGCTTTGTCACGCCCCCACAAAATATATCGATAATATTTAAAATCTTCATCACAACTAACCCAGGATCCAAACACACATTTGAGGTCACTAAGAAAACATTCAGATCAAAATTTTCACTTCTATAATCTACCACTTCATAACCCTGTGCAATTCATAAACATAGCACACATCACTCGATAATTCATACAATCTGAACTCAACTCATCAAAATAAAAACCATAGTGTAAATCCACAAGTGGGGAATTCTATGCAGTCACCACAAACAACGATTTACCATAAGTTCATATCATTACACGAATTTAATTTAACATTCCAAAACCCTATACATGAGGGATCCATTAACTTACACAAAATCCACAAGTTTAGATTCATAGTCACATTTCATTAGATGCAAGGTAGCTTATACACAACTACATGTATGCTAACAAAAGTTCTGCCCAACGTCTTCTAAACTTTCCACTGCCTCAGCCCATTCTTAACATTTAAGCAAGCGATACGCTATCCTGAAAAATTTATCAACAAACGGGGTGAGCATAAAGAGCTCAGCAAGTGACTAACATATCCATATCAAAAGGGTACAATTTCCAAAGAGATATAGTTTCAAAACACAAAGCAGAATATACGATTTCGTAGACATAATATCATTAGGAGCAGAATCACAGTTTGTCCTTTCAATCATGCATATTTGGTTCCTGACAGATGGGGCATAGAGTAATTGGAGCATATCAGAAACAAAGGAAACATATCGGAGCTTATCAATGGCATATAAAATGTCTCGAAGCATATCAACAGCATATGGAACATTTCGAAGCAAAATCATCAGTGAATGAAGCCTTTCAGAGCATATAGGTACACATATCGTACAAGAGCTCAAACGTCGTCCTTGACGTTGCAATCATATCAATCTTATCCAGAGTATGAACAGAAATAACTCACCAAAACTCTGGATGTCATATCAAACATATAGAGGGTGTAGTGGGATCTCAGTCAGAATGTGATTCATCCATTTCTGAATGACCACCTGACAAAAGTCTCCCACGTCTGGGAGCTCCATCCACCCACGTCTAGGTGAAGTCAAAGGGGGCCGGCAGAGCATCGCAGGCTCTAATCACATACCCACAAAGCGGGTAACAAGCGCATACCCTTTACCATTTCTGGCAAAGGTCCAGAATATCCCACATAACGGGACCCCACAAAGCGGGCAAATAGCGCATACCCTTTACCATTTCTGGCAAAGGTCCAGACAATCCCACACACCAGAGTACAAAAGGGCAGTTTCAACAATAAGTAGCATATATCGGAAGCACACGCGGAACAACGAAGCTTACATGTGCCTTTGTTAAGAACAAATGATGCAAGGACACAAATCTCTCACAAATGTATTCATTTTAGAAAGGAAAATGGAAGCAAGAGTGTACAGGGAATCCAATTATAGTTAGCTCAATTCAAATAAGAAGGTTAGACGAATTCAAGTATCCAAAGGAATGGAACAGAATACGCGAAATCGACCAAAGCTCGATTTCGGACAGAATTCCAGTGGCACATCAAACAAATATTTCAGAATAACAATTATGCTCCAATACTCATAAGAAGACTATGGTCGAACCATATATCAATCTATATTCGGATGGAACAGATTTCATATGAAACAGGGCTCCCAACACAGAGCTACCTCAGATTTGGTAACACAAGGTCAAAATCACAATCACTGTTTTGCAGAATTTATAGGGTCGGACTCAACAGATAAAAGGGTAGGCAATTGAATTCCAAAATTTCCAAACTGTATGTCAAAAGAAATATTTTCAAATCTAGTTTCAAATAAAATCAGTTTGGTACAAATCAGAATTTTCAACAGGGAGTTATAGGTATTTTAGTATCGATAGGTCAAAAATCTTGAACTCTGTTTTACAGCGTCTATAGTCTCATTTGAGAAAAATATTTGGGTAAGTATTCGGTGTCCAAATTCTACAAAATCGATGTCAAAAGAAAGACATAAGAGTCTAATTACAAACAAAATAGTTCCTGCCTGAATTCACATTTTGTGCTAAAACTTATAGCCGAAACAGTGTATAGGGGTTAGTATACCGAAAATATTTCAGAATCCATGGTTTTAAGTCCAAAGAGAGACATATCAGTTTCTAAATAGAAATCTTTCAATTTATTTTGAATCAACATAAAAACAGAGTCTAATACTTCTGTAGGATGGGGTTAGAACACTTGCCTTTGAGAATTTTGACCCCCAATGAAAAGATTAAAGCAAGAACCCCAAAAGCCCCAATTTTTGTTTCTCTTCTTCTTCTTCTTTCTTTCTTTCTTTCCCTGATCACCCACGAGCTGCCTTCTCTGCTTCCTTAAGAACGAAGGCAGAGAAGCTTAAGCGGTGGGATTTGTCATTTGGTGCATTTTGCAGATTAGTCCTTGTTTTTATCATATTCACGATTAGGTCCTTAGGGTTTACATATAGGTCCTCAGATTCTTTTTTTTTTTTTTTTTTTTTTTTGAACAGATCTCCCAAATCTTAAAAATAAGTTACCTCTAATCCATACTCTATTTCTTTTGTCAATTAAAATAGATGCTTACATTATCCCCAAAAATTTATACGAACATTCGGAAATGAGGGGTGTTACATGCTTGGAGCAAATAAATCTAGCAATGTTGAAACATTTGGCCTAACATATTTGCAGTAGATAAGGCCCCATCAGCAGGTTCAGCTGTAGAAAGATTTTTAGTAGTCCAGAAGCGCAAATCGAGAGTGCAAGATGAAAACCTTTTGCCCAACGTATCTGCAGATACAAATCAGCTCCAAAATCACAATGTGTAGATCCTTAAATTCCTACAGAAAACCTAACATTGACCGCGATAACATAACTTCACCATTTTAGTATCTGAAATCCCCAAGAAGCAAACAAAGAGAGTGATGTTTAGCAACTTGATACAATCAGCAGCAGAAAATATGGTGAACCCTACTAAAAGAACAAATTCGGATCAACAGTTGGAGTTTAGCTCACCCAAGGATGGTTGGAAGCAAAACTGAACCCTATAAACAGCCATGAGACCCTATAATTATTATTAGATAAAATAAAATAATAATTATCATCATATTCCGGAAATTTTGAACATAAGATACAGCTATAAGGTCAGAATCTAGAAATTGCATTTTCATGAGAAATAGCCTCGCAGAAAGCTTTTGATCGACTTCCAGAAGGCATTGCCACCTTTGAAAAACTCGATAAATATGGCTCTTTCTTTTCCGAGTGGTCCATTTGCATCTTTAACCTATCAACCCTTCACATCAAATAGTCATCCAATAAGGTTTTCCCCGAGGCATCAAGTCCTGATTGTTAATATTTTCTCATCTGGAGTAGTACATTTTCTGGGCAGTTGTGGACCGTCATGATCCTTTCAGAATCTTTTATACGATCAATATGCTTAAGCCTTTTTGTTTCTACTTTTTCTTTTCTTTGTTTTGAGGATATTACTCCTATAATTTCTCGACCATTCACCCTCTGGATGAGATTTCCATTACGGAGACAGCCCTGTCGAGCTCTTTGGGTTAGTATTCACGTCATACAGTGGCTATCAAGCACCACTTTTTGACTTTTTGGGTGTGGAACAGACATGTTCCTATCGAATCCAACAAGTTCAAATACCTCAAAATAGGAGGTATCAAGTTCTTTCTACTTGGAAATTAATCATAATTATTCTGCCAGATTTTGCAAGATCAATGGGATATTGGTATTCACGTCATACAGTGGCTATCAAGCACCACTTTTTGACTTTTTGGGTGTGGAACAGACTTGTTCCTATCGAATCCAACAAGTTCAAATGCCTCAAAATAGGAGGTATCAAGTTCTTTCTACTTGGAAATTAATCATAATTATTCTGCCAGATTTTGCAAGATCAATGGGATATTGGTATCAAATCCTGATTGCTAATATAAATTACAGTTAGCTTGCCCAAAGTATTCCTGTCTGAGAAGTGAAAACTGAAGCAAAAACATATCTGTCATGCTGTTTCTCATTTGAAGCTTCGCCAAGCCAATTGTTTTTGTCACTTCTGGATGTTTCATTCTGTGGTTTCCCACTCGCAACATGTCACCTCAAGGGCTTCGACTCTCTTCAGACGCTAGCTAGCTCTGAACTTTGTACATTACCTGCGAATGCTAGGTTAAGATTAAGGGCAATGGTTTTCTTCAGTAGGATGTGGATTGAGGTATGTATTTGAGGTGTGACAGCTACTGAATCGAGGACTCATAAGCTTTGCTTTGCGTCTCTTCTCTTTGTTTCATCTATTCCATGAGGATTATTCTGTCATGTTGGTGACAGCACCAGTTTGAATCATCCAGTTAGGTTACAATGATCTTTTAGAACCCTAATCAGTATCTCGTGTTTCTTCGTTCTTTCTCTTCTTCTACATCCACAAAGCATGACGATGCTTTTGTGTAAGCACAATTCAGTCAACTGATAAGCTGTGTCAGATTACTGCACCCTCCTTCCTGAAGCGGCAGACAAACGATCTTTCTGATGATGCATATAAATTCTGCAAATGTTCCATTAGAGTGAACATGAACTCTAGATTTCATAACCTTTGCCTGCTTGCACAGTTTAGGTAAGAGAGAGAGGCCATCCATGGATGCGACAGCCTCTGACCCTTGACCAACAATCTTTTCTTTGGCCCCTTGTACCCGGTGCTTCAAGGAACAGTGACACTGAAAGCTCTGAGCTTCTCTTCAGCAGCTCTATCAATACACGATTCAAAAAGAAAGGAAGCAAGGTCAGCTTTGAGAGTTCACAAAGTAGAACTTGGCCTCTCATGGCCCATTTTTGAGTCACACCATGGGAGATTTGGACCACCTTCATCGTTTTCTTCTGTCAATTTGGTCTAAAATGTGCAGATTGACTTCTGCTATATCTTCTTTGAATATTACTCCACTATACTACTCAACTTGGATTGCGTTAACTTCAACGATGTGCGATCATGCTTGTCTCAGTTCTCCGTCATATTTTACTTGTGGAACAAATAATGCTATGCAAATTTAAGATAATGTTTGAGTATGGCCCATTAGATCGGTACGAATAAACTCCAAAGAAAATTTATATCTTGAAAATGGTCTATCAAAATATTACCGGTGTGCTTTGTCATATTGACAACCTTTACAAACTTCATTACCACTAAAAGTAGCAAGAATGAAAAGACCATTCACTAAGGTTTTCTACATCATAATCTTTAATTTAAGAAAATTTATATGATCAAGTCTAGTATGCCAAATTAATGCACTATCATTTGTACTCATATTATGAGGTTGTTGATGCTGATAAAATATATAATCTTTGATCTTTTTATCAATATGTATTATGTCTCATTTAATTCTTTTATATTGTAAACAAACTTAACTTCATTAGGACAAAAAAGAATATAACTTTTAGCATCAACAATATTTGCAATATAGAAGATATTTTTCTTCATACTTGAAATATGATATACACTCTTCAATGTAATGAGATCATTGTCTTTATCTAATATTATGATAGTGCTTTCCTTTTCCACATAGTGAACAGTAGTATTATCTACCGTAATAATTTTATCATTACCTTCATATTGACGAAGATGGGTGAATTTGATACCATTATTAATGAGATAATAACCACATCCTGAATCAATAATCCAGTTATTTTTAAAATTGATAGATGTGATGACCTTAATAGTTTCAACTATAGAGCATTTATCTCGATCTTTATCAGTAGCATTACAATAATCTTCTTTGTTTCTAATATTTTTACCTTTAATCTTCATACGATAATTTTTCTTGATATGGCCTAACTTGTCATACCTATAACACCTGATCTTCTTTCGATTTGTACTATTGTTTGAATAAGACTATTGTTTACTATCAACATCATCTTTTTTTTTATCATTATCATTATTCTTTTTCTTATTTATAAAAAGGATATTTTCATCTCCGTATGAAATAGGAGCTCTCGCCAATTGATGAGCTAGAAATTACTAAGGAGCAAGAAGATTTCTCAACTCTATTAAGGATGGTTGTTGAACCTAGCCCTGAATAGATATAACATAAGGATTTTTATTTTTGAAGAAAATAAATAATATAATATTTTATTTGTGCATCAGAAATATATTCATTTGGATCTATGAGTGATATCTCTAAGTATAAATTTTTAATTTGAGAAATTGAGAGATCACCTCTGATAGTATTTACTAAATCATTCTCCAAATACTAAAATCGAGCCATATTCTTTTTGTTAGCAATATAATCTAAATATCTTTTTGTTGATTTATAACGAATAATATATTTAAAGAGATAATGAGAAATATATCTTTTTAATACAAATTCAACCTTTGCATTTAAAGTTTTCCATATCTTGTTGGGGTCTCCATCTACAATATTTGGTGTTATTGTTGTATTGTTACCGATCACATCTCATAGATCTTCCTTTATGAGATAAGACTTCGAATAAGTCTTCCGAATCTTATAGTTAGACTGATTCAGAAGTTCAATACCAAATCCACTAACTCGACTATAATTTTTTATTATCAAAAAAGATTATCTTCTTCACCAAAAAGATCTTGAAACATATATTATCATCCTTGTGGCTATGATACCATGTGAAGAAAGGGAAGATCACGTGCAATTGCAATCTTTTCTCAAATAGTTGTAATAAGATACTATTAGCCCAAGATCAAACTAAATAAAAGAAGAAAAAAAATCAAGAAAAAAATTATTAAACTCCTAAAAAAAAACTTATAGATCTTAAACGACTCTTAAATTGGACTTGAATACTTGATACTTGAATTTAGATACCATCTATAAAATATAAGAGTCTCTAATCTTTCTAACTCTATCTAATCTTATTTGAAATCTTTAAAAATATATTTTAAACTATGAATTTTTTATTCCTAAAATTTTATCTAATCTTATTTAATAATAAAATATTAATGTACATTGCTTTTAACTTATTAACAGTTAAAACAACAGACGGTAAAACTGTTCATCCATTAACGATGCAAGTGTGCTAAAAAAATATACTTTGAAATGCCAAAAATGGAACAAGGAGTCTTCCGATCAAGTTGACAATTGCAAGCGATGTCGTCCGACGGGTGGAGACTCTGTGACTTTTCATCTATTGCGGCGCCGAAAGGCCATAAAAGATTAGAGGATACAACAAATACGAAAAACGAAATTGAGCATGAAAAGAATAAACTAAATGCTAAAAACACTAGCCTCGTACGTACATTCTGATTCGCTGAGGTCAAAAAATAGCACGACTTTTATATGTTTCCTCATCTTCTTGTCGTCTATCTTTATTATTTTCTTCGAAAGTCAACCATTCACCACGCACTTTTTGTAGTTACGGTGAGAGCTCGGTTGGCATTGACTTCGTTTTGTTGCTCACTCTATATGTATAATATTTGAATCTCGATATATAGCTCATGCAGAAGTCCTCTGAAATTACACCCAGACGAGAAGAAGCAGCCTTGAGTTGACTCTAAGCTCACTGAGTTGAAAACTAACCGAGTATAATGAATGGTGTCAACAACTTGTCATGACAATGGGAGCTTCATGTCCCCATTACCCACGTCAAGCTTGGGATCGACGTCCGGGCCAGTGCAGTTGACTTACTGAGGCGTTCATGCTAACGTTGTTAGGCTTTGGTATCCTCGACTTCCCGAGTTTTGGCTCCTCCACACTCACAAGAAGCAATTGGTTTTGATGCTGACAATAATCCGTGATGCCACCGAGGAACCATCGTGGCCGGAACGGATAAGGATGATGGGGTGGTGATGAACGCCATGGCTTCTTCCCGATCTTTTTGTGACTAATAAAATATTTGCCATTGCCAATTATCTTTTGACGATTGATTTCTGCCATATACGCAAATTTAGATAGATTTCTGCTTGCCAAATTTCCTCGCGTCGCACGCGTACGTTGGGTCTCGAGGTTACTTACGCGAAGCTGTCTCACCAATCGGCAGGCCGGAGAGGTTGCCACGTGCGATGAGTAAGAAGTTCTTGAGGAGGGGATCTTTGGGACATTTAAGTTCGGCTCTTTGGGTTCGGAGCGTCCGCAAGTGCTGTGGGGCCCACGCGGCCGCCATGGTTGACTTGAGAGTCGGCGAAGCGCGTCTTGGGAGACCAAGGCATAAATAATTTCTACAAATAATGGAACTATATTTAAAAATAAAGGGGGAAAAAAAGAGTGAAATAAATGAAAAATGAATGTTTTTGTTTTCGCGCCAAGAAGAATCGACAGACAGCACCAGATTGAGTTCACGCTAACGTCATCATCGTCAAATCAAGGCTGTAGTGTTGGAATCAGTCAACATCGGAAACAGGCTAAGCCGATCGATCCAACTCATTTGCCAATGCTCAATGGCATCGGTGATCGGGTGGCCACGACGAATCCGCTTGCGTCGGCTACACATTCTTCATCCTGACAACAGAATGAATTCGATTTTGCGGAGGCTTCAATGATGACACTCGTTCGACAACCCCAATGAAATCGACATGGCACAGATTGCCCTCCATTAGTTTGCAATGTTTCTACAGCTTTTATTTTATTATCATTCTTCGTGAATTTTTTTTCATAACGTTATTTGTTTTTAATCCTGCATGGTTAAACAATATCATAATACTTAATCTAACTCGGCCATCGAGTTAATTCCGAGGTTATTTATTATCTAACTCTCGTGACACATCAAAGATGTTTAATCTAATTAATCTGTTTTATATAATTTTATGGGTATTGCATAAGGCTTGTAAATTGATAAAAATTTCGATTAGGTGATTAAAAGAGAAACTAATATATTTAAATGCCATTATTCAGGTAAGTTTCTTGGAGAAGCTTTCCCGGTGGGTCTTATGTGGTGGATAGGCATCCACAAGCTGCCAAGGCAAAAGTGATAAAGACGAGCGAGCGATGCAAGTCACCAAGTCGAAAGAAAGAAAGAAAGTAGAGACGAGCTTGTAAACTTGTCTTGTTTGATCCAACGGGAACGAACAAGAAAGATAATTTCATATTCCGATTTAACCAAGGTTATTAGATAATTTAGATTTCTAGATTCGAACGGTGTTCCTGATGAGATTAGGGTTCGTTTAGATGACTTTGAGTTGGAGTAAGAATAGATTGCTTGCTTAGCTAATGACGAAGTTCCATTTCCCTCGTGAACTCCTCTCAGATCATCGACGAGACCGATACTAACCACAGGATTAAGTTATTGGTATGAAATCTCTTTCTCTCTCTATAGTGTGTGCTTGATTGACCACTGGGCTGCCATCCAAGATTCTTGCGACCGCTTGGATTGCTGCTGACGCTGGTCTTCTCCTGCTTGTATGTATGACCCTATCTCTTATTTCTTGGGATGCTATAGATATCATTCATACTGAAGATGGGACTCGAAAAGCTTGATCCATAACATGAGAAACTCTACAAAAATGCACTGTTGAAATCAAAAGAAAGGGAAAGGCAGTGCTTGTGATTTATTCCATCTTTCATGTTCTACGTAATGATTTATGAAATAATAGATGATAGGGTGTCTATGGTGCCACTTTTGTGTGGTTACAACGTATTTGGCGATATAACGCGAAAAATAGCGTTATTTTATGAATGGCAAGTTTTCCTACCCGTTCCGCTTACCTTTCTGGTGGGGTTTTGATAGACGTGCCAGTGGGGCAACTTCAGCGGGACCCGCACCTGCTAGTGGTTGCTAAGGCGGGTTAGACGATCATGCGGGTAAAAATTACAAAATTTATGACTAAACCGCACGTCAGCAACGGACTGTCTCATTCATTACTACCAAAGTTGAACAAAATAATAAATAAATATAAGAAATTTTTTACTGTAGAGTATCTTTATTTTTTATCTTTTTTTTTTTTTTTGTGTGGCAGAGCATCCTTTTTCTTCTCCATGATAATGTTTTAATTCAAAAAAATACTGAGTTATATCAGTTTAAATTCATTCACACTAAAGAGTAAAATCATATCTTAAAGTCAATAAGAAGTTTCTTATCTGAACTCAGCATTCACTGTAGTAAAAATCTAAAATGTTTTTTTATGTATTATTTTTAAATATAAAACTAGATATTTTTAGTATTTCATCAGAAAAAATTAGTTTTTTGGATAAATTTTTTTTAAAAAAAATTATGATAATTAATTATCAAAATTAGAGATTTTTTTAATAACATATGTGATCAAATTATTTTAATAAAAATATAAGGATATTTTTATCTAAATAAAAAATGACACCCTAAGGTAAAAACGAATATTAGAGTATCATTTGGTAAAAAAAAAATCAATAGAGAAGATTTTTTAATAAAATATTTATTTATTTTTTGTATTTTTAGTGTATATATATTTTTTATATTTTTAGTGTGTGTGTGTGTGTGTGAGAGAGAGAGAGAGAGAGAGAGAGAGAGAAAAGGAGAGAGAGAGAGAAAAGACGTAGGATGGAGGACAGAAGAGGGAGTAGGCGGGGAAGCAGAGGAAGGGTCCACTGTCTGCGTCTGCGCAGCGTTGACTTGACCTTGGGTAGACATGGCGAGCGATGTATGCAAAGATTCATCCGTGCTTATTAATAGGCCCATCTACCCCCCTTCAGTTTATCTCAGAGCCTCCTGCGGCTTCCCCCTCCTCTCTTCCGCTCCTCCCCATCTCCGCCTTCTTCTTCTTCCTCCTGTGATCAACCCTGGGTTCCATCTTCTCCTCTTGCTCCACTTGCAGAGCAGGTACCAAGGCTATGATCTTATTTTGCTTCTGTTCAGTTTACTTCGGCCCAATTCGTAGACGAAAATGAACTAGTTAGGATCACTTTGGATGATCTCGTCGTAAGCAGTGAGAGAGACTAACCTCTAGTGTCTTGGTTGTGCGACGGCTTCTCGTTCTCTTTTCTCTTCGAAGATATTTTTCTGACATAAAAAGGGTTTCTCTTTTGTTCTTCATCAGCAAACATACAGAATATTCCTTTCATTGTTTCCTGTTTGCTTCTTGAGTTTTCTGGGTTCTACCTTTTGGGGAATCCCTACATCTTCGGAGGCTGTGGATTCCCAATTGTCTCTGGCTTTCCCTGTCACACTGGCGAAGGGAGATTGGAACTCTTTCTGCTCGTCTTAAGGAACTGTCGCACAACATACATCAAACTTCGAGTGATTAACTTCGACCAGAGTTGCAGAGCTTTCACGATTGCTTTGTTCTACCACAGCTACTGTTTGCGGTCGTGTGCCCTGCTAACAAGGTGGGAAGCAGAGGAGAAGTGCTGCCACAATGGCCGGAGACCAGCTCCAAGTGCTCAACGCCCTTGACCTAGCCAAGACGCAATGGTACCACTTCACGGCCATCGTCATCGCTGGTATGGGCTTCTTCACCGACGCCTACGACCTGTTCTGCATCTCCCTTGTCTCCAAGCTCCTTGGCCGCATCTACTATTTCGACCGCGACTCGCCCACCCCCGGCACGCTCCCGCCCAACGTGTCTGCGGCCGTCAATGGCGTGGCTTTCTGCGGCACCCTCTCCGGCCAGCTTTTCTTCGGGTGGCTTGGCGACAAGCTCGGTCGCAAAAAGGTCTACGGCATGACTCTCATGCTCATGGTCATCTGCTCCGTCGCTTCCGGCCTCTCCTTCGGCCACGACCCTAAAGGCGTTATAGCCACACTCTGCTTCTTCCGCTTTTGGCTGGGCTTCGGCATCGGCGGCGACTACCCGCTCTCCGCCACCATCATGTCGGAGTATGCCAACAAGAGGACCCGCGGAGCCTTCATCGCTGCCGTCTTCGCCATGCAGGGCTTCGGCATCCTCACCGGCGGCATCGTCGCCCTCATTGTCTCCGCCGCCTTCAAGAGCCGCTTTGACGCGCCGGCCTACCAGTTCGACCGGGAAGGCTCCACCGTATCGCAGGCCGATTACATCTGGCGCATAATTCTCATGCTGGGAGCCCTCCCGGCCGCCCTAACCTACTACTGGCGGATGAAGATGCCAGAGACCGCGCGATACACCGCTCTGGTAGCCAAGAACGCGAAGAAGGCGGCCGCCGACATGTCCAAGGTCCTCCAGGTGGATATCGTCGAGGAGCAGACCAAGGTGGAGCAGCTGACCATGAAGGAGGCCAACAGCTTCGGCCTCTTCTCCAGGGAGTTCGCTCGCCGCCACGGTCTCCACCTCGTCGGCACCACCACCACGTGGTTCCTCCTCGACATCGCCTTCTACAGCCAGAACCTGTTCCAGAAGGACATCTTCAGCGCCATCGGTTGGATTCCGAAGGCGGCCACCATGAACGCCATCGAGGAAGTGTTCAGGATCGCCCGGGCGCAGACCCTCATCGCGCTCTGCGGCACCGTACCGGGCTACTGGTTCACCGTGGCCTTGATCGACACCATAGGCCGGTTCACCATCCAGCTCATGGGATTCTTCATGATGACCGTCTTCATGCTCGGCCTCGCCATCCCCTACAACCACTGGACCACTCATCACATCGGCTTCGTCATCATGTACGGCTTCACCTTCTTCTTCGCCAACTTCGGGCCCAACAGCACCACCTTCATCGTGCCGGCGGAGATCTTCCCCGCGCGGCTGCGGTCCACATGCCACGGCATCTCGGCGGCCGCGGGCAAGGCCGGGGCCATCGTGGGCGCCTTCGGGTTCCTGTACGCGGCACAGAACAGCACGGACCCGACGAAGAGGGACAAGGGCTACCCGGCCGGAATCGGCGTCCGCAACGCGCTCTTCGTGCTCGCGGCGTGCAATTTTTTGGGCGTGATCTTTACCTTCCTAGTGCCGGAATCGAAGGGGAGGTCGCTCGAGGAATTGTCGGGCGAGAACGAAGACGAGGAACAGATGGAATCCGCAGCCCCTCACAACAGGACGATGCCTGCTTAATATTATTATTATACATCCCCTCCCCTCCCTCATTGGCTAGTAATATCATATTGATATGTCTGTAATTCTCTCTATTCCCTCCAAACTCCGACGCAGCTCTTCCCGGTGGAAGAAGAGACGGTGTCGCAGGTAAACCTGTGGAAGTGCTCTTTGGCATCAAGTTTACGCTCCTCCGTTCATGCTTGAATCATCTATGTTCCATAGAGTTGATGACATCGTGGTCAGCAGCACAAGGTTGTGCATTTGTGGACCTGCGTTGGAATCACGGCCGTAGAGTTGACTAAGCTCCACTCCCTCATCGATATCGATCCTAACAAGGAAGCCACCTCCTCGGCACTTGCAGGGAAGCTAGCTCGGTCGAAGGCACTGTGAGACACGGCTACTCCATTATTTCCGTGGATTTCTAAGGAGAATGAATATGACAATAAAACTACTCGTGAACAGTTTCTCGTATTAATTAGACTACAAGTCATTTCGCTTCGGTTTCTTGAACAGGCAAGAAATGTCACATTCTGGATTTTTTGGCATGTTTGGCTGAAGTCAGATGTCGGAGGCTGCCGTCCCACCTAATCCACAGAAACTTTTGCTCTTCAATGTATAATTATTTTGGGGCGTTGAAATCGATTCAAATCGAACCGTTAATGGTCGAATCTATTTAATTAAATTGGATAAAAATCAATTAATCCGATTAATCAATCAATTGATAATTTTAAATATATTTTTTTTAAAAAAATTAAATGAATCGATTCAGTTAGTTTTGGTGAATCATCGATTTGGTTCGATCGGAACCTTTATCGAATTAGAACAATAAGACATTTGAAATTGGGCTAACATCGCTCGCTATCGAACCACTCTAGTTTGATCATCAATTCATAGAACCAAAAAAATTTTGTAATTGGAAGATATAGTAGTAGAGATGGATATGACCAACACATTCCTCGGAAGAATCGACATGAATTCACTCACATTCCACCACCAATTCAACAAATCTAATTTGATATTAAGCTTGAACGACTCATGGTTCTCCTACAAATACTTCTTGTAGCTCTGATTTGTGCTCTCAACTGCTCGTAAAAGCATATTCATACAATGTGATTTCAGATCATCTTCATCATAAATTGGCGTTTGCACAAATACCGATGTTGACACAAATAAATGTTGAGCTCCTATCCCGATAATCTTATGTTGCTCGTACAATGAATGATTCGATTGTCTTATCATCATCATCATCGTTGAAAAGACCAATAAAGTAATTAACATACTCTAATTTATGCCTTGAATCAGACACCACAGCAATCAGCAACGATATGTTAATAGTATGGGGGTTTGTTTCTCCAATATTTATCGAACTCTGTCTTCATTTTGTTGACCATCAAACGAATGCTTTTGATCATCATGTTGACAACATCGATTAATCTTGGTCCCAATGCCAAAAACCTCCTTCATCTATCTATCTGTTGCCCGTGACATAAAGAGGAACAAAAAAATACGCATAGTAGCAACATCAAAAGATCTTTCAAAGGCACACTCCTTCACCCTCTTTATCGAACTTTGTCTCCTACAATTCAAGCAACTGAAATGTTTTTTGATACTTCAAAGCAACACGAATTCTAAAAATGGATTCATCTAACTCCTTCTTTCACAATTAAATTTACAATATGCACAACAATGCATGTGGAAATGACACTGTTTTAAGACAATAATCATTAGCGGTAGCATCATTGTTTATTATTATATTGAGAACTTCTTTCATCTCCTAACTATCAATAATGTTAGATGTAGAAGATGCCTCGATAGTTATACGAGTATATATGACTGGAACAGAAGGTGTAGGGTTAGAAGAATCTGATAGAATGAGATAATGAAGAATGAAATTATAAGGATAAAGCAAAAGGCACACAACAAGTAGTATAATGTGAAGTCTATTTATACATAGTGAAAGAGGATATTTCTTTAACTGAGCAGAGAGATTTCCTCATGCAGTTGAGGAAATCTCATCTGCTATGCAGTTGAGGATATCTCTCTTTTATCAGAGAAAATCTCTATGTTATCATGCCCCCGCAAGATCGAGCTCCTGTCAAGGATACCGATCTTGGATCGATGAAACAAAAATAGTTTGCGGGCTAGAGGCTTCGTGAGTGAGTCTGCAAGTTGATCAGCCGCATGGACATGAGAGACACGAAGTTGATGTCTGACAACTTGATCTCGCACGAAGTGAAAGTCGATGGCGATGTGTTTCATGCGCGAGTGGAACACTGGATTGGCACATAAGTAGGTAGCTCCAACATTGTCACAATATATTGTGGGAGTATGAGTAAAGCTAACTTTGAGTTCCTTGAGAAGATTTGTGATCCAGTTGAGTTCAGCAGCAGTGGTAGCAATAGCACGATATTCAGCTTCAGTTGTAGACCGAGCTACTGTCTTTTGCTTCTTAGAACTCCAGCTGATTGGATTAGACCCAAGAAAGATGACATACCCTGACGTGGAGGTTCTATCATCAAAGTTTCCCGCCCAATCAGCATCAGCAAAGGCATGGAGATGAAGTTGAGTGGTTTTGCGGAGAAAGAGACCATGATTAAGGGTCCCTTTAAGATATCGCAAAATTCGTTTAACCGCAGACCAATGTATAGCAGAAGGTTGGTGCATGTATTGAGACAATTTATTGACTGCAAATGAGATATCTGGACGGGTGAGAGCCAAGTATTGTAAGGAGCCTAGTACTTGCCGGTATTGAGTTGAGTCCGTGGTAGGGCTGCCATCACATAATTTGAGTGATTCACCAGTAGAGAGAGGAGTAGCAACTACTTTCGCATCCTGCATATTTGTCTTTGATAATAAGTCTTGAATATACTTTCTTTGAGAGAGGAAGAGACCGGAAGATGTAAATGTGGCTTCCATTCCCAGAAAGTAGCTCAGTGGTCCTAAGTCTTTGAGGGAGAATCGATCAGCCAATTGATTTAAAAATGTCTGAACCTCCAAGGGATCATTGCCGGTAACAATAATATCATCTACATAAACTAGAAGATATATTGTATTGCCATGATGTTGTCGGAGGAATAGAGAGGTGTCAGACTTGGAGTTGATGAAGCCAATTGATAGCAGAAACGATCCAAGTTCAGTATACCAAGCTCTGGGAGCTTGACGGAGACCATAAATGGCTTTTTGTAATTTACAAACATGTCTCGGATACTGGTGATGAACAAAGCCAGGGGGTTGCTGCATAAAGACATCTTCAGTTAGAGTCCCCTGTAAAAAAGCATTGTTAACGTCCAGTTGTCGTAAGTTCCAACCTCTGGAGATGGCCAAACTTAGAATAAGCCGAATTGTTGTGGGTTTAACTACAGGACTAAAAGTCTCTGTAAAATCAACTCCAGGTCGTTGATGAAACCCTTTGGCTACTAATCGTGCTTTATATCGAGCAACGGACCCGTCGGGGTTTCGCTTAATTCGGAATACCCATTTACACCCGATGATATTTTGTGCAGGATGAGAAGGTACAAGAGTCCATGTGGAGTTATGTAGAAGAGCATCATATTCTTCACACATAGCTTGACGCCAATGTGAAGATTTTTGTGCTTGAGTAATTGTGGTGGGTTCACTAGTCTCAAGAGAAGAATTGGTGATAGTATGGAGGTCGAGAACCTGACGTGGTTTAAAGATACCACTTTTTGAGCGTGTTGTCATTGGATGGCTAGGAACTGCAGGTTGTGTTATTGGTAAGAGTGGTGGAGAGGCATCGACAGGATGCAAGAGAGGTTGAGATACATCGATGGCACTAGGTAAAGAAAGTTGTTGTGTTTCTGAGGAGACGACTTCAGTGGTAGGGGAGACTTGTGAAGAAGGAAGGGGAGAAGGAATGGGGGGAGTGGAGAGTTGTTGAACTGGGATAACATAAGAGTGTGGATCTTCAACAATAGGACTGGATGGTGTGGGAGGAGGTTCGTTTGAGGGGATCGAATGTATACTCCAAGAATGAATATTTGTCGGAGTGGTGTGAAATGGAAAGGCAGATTCAACAAAAACAACATGTCGTGAAATAAAGACTTTTTGAGATTGTGGTTCGTAGCACCGAAAGGCATTATGCTCAAGAGAATATCCTATGAAGATGCAAGCTTTAGATCTTGGCGCTAACTTGTGTGGGGCATAGGGACGTAGCCACGGATAACATAAACAACCAAATATTCTGAGTTTTTGAATGTTTGGGGATTTGGAAAATAGTTTTTCAAATGGAGACTGGTATTGAAGAACTGGAGTGAGCAAACGATTAATAAGGTAGACAGCAGTTTGAAAGGCGACAGACCAAAAAGTTGGTGGCATGGAGGCTTGATGTAGAAGTGTGAGACCAGTTTCTACAATATGTTGATGTTTACGTTCAGCAGAGCCAACTAGTTGAGGAGTGTGTGGGGGTGACTTAAGGTGTTGGATGCCACAGGTTGAGAGGTAGGATGTGAGGGCTTGAAATTCACCTCCACCATCAGAGTAGACTGTTTTAATTGTAGACTGAAAGAAGTTTTCAACCAGCCTTTTAAAGTTGGTAAAGACTTTTGAAACTTCTGATTTATGACGAAGAGGATAGAGCCATGTGTATTTAGTAAAATAGTCGACAAAAATAACATAAAAGCTAAACTTGTCAAAAGAAGTGACAGGAGCAGGGCCCCAAACATCAGTATAAATAATTTCAAATGGTTTAGAACATGATATAGAGGAAACACTGAAAGGAAGTCTATGACTTTTATTATGAAGACAAGCATCACAATAAGTAACAACCCGATTATTTGTAAGAGTAGGAAGAGAATAACGAGAAAGTAATTTATTTTGGATAGGGAGAGAGGGATGACCGAGACGCCGATGCCACACATCGATTGAAGCTGCAACGGAGGAGTAAGCAATGGGTTGTTGTATTTGTGGAAGTGACGGCCATTCATAAACATTGTCCTTACTCTGGCCTTGGACCAATGATGCCCCCGTGCTCAAATCCTTAACAAGAAAAGAGTTAGGAAAGAATTCAATGGAGGTATTATTTTGTTTGCAAAACTGAGAAACGGAAATGAGATTTCGTTTGATGTAAGGTGCACATAAAACATCATCGAGTGTAAAGGTTGTGGTAGGTGAATTAAGCAGTGTAGAACCCGTATGAGTAATAGGAATTCCTTTACCGTCACCGATGATGATGTCCTCAGTGCCACCATAGTTGTTGTGGATGGACAAGTTCTGGAGATCTGAAGTGATGTGGTGGGATGCGCCAGAGTCCACAATCCAATTATGATCACTAGTCGTTGGAGTAGTCGTGAGATTTGCTTGAGGCCAATGTGATTGAGCAGGAAGTCTGGGTCGAGATCGACAGACCTTTGCAGAGTGACCGACTTTATCACATAGTTGGCAAACAATTCTTTGTTGGTTTGAGTAGTGAGGGCGCCAGGACTGCGGTTGATTGAAGGAGCCACCTTGGTTGTTGTGATTGGAATGTTGAGGATGAGGAGGAGGAATGGTTGGTTTAGAGCTCAAAGGTTCATAAGGTGTCTTGATCAAACCTTTGTTGACAATCTTGTTATACGAATTGCCCCTCCTTTTTTGAGTGACTTGAGCTGTGATGGATGGTCCTGGCGGTTTGTCCTCGCGCTTGAGATATATCTCAAAGTCAATCAGCTTGTCGTAAAGTTCTTCGAATATGATTGGTGAATCACGCGCCCGTATTGCTGCTGCCAATTCCTTGTACTCGTCTCCGAGGCCATTGAGGATATGAACAGTAACTTCTTCATTGCTGAGGGAATGACCTACCAAGGCCAAGTTATCGATGATAACCTTTATGTTATGTAGATAATCAGCAATATTACTTCCCTCTTGTTTTATCTTCATGAGGCTGGATAGGAGACTAAGCATGCGAGTGCGAGAACGATTGGCCAAGGTGGTTTGCAACTTGCACCAAGCTTTGGCAGCAGTGTCACATGAAGAAATGAGTGGGGCAAGAGATCCAGCGACCGAGGCTTGAATTGCTTGAAGGATGAGGCGATCCTGGCGTAACCATAGTTTGTGATCCGGATTTGGTACTGGATCGGATGCGCCTGGGATGTTGAGCATCGCCGGTGGACAACGATGAGAACCATCGACATAGCCTAAAAGATCATAGCCAAATAATATATTAGAGAATTGAGCACGCCATGATGCGTAGTTACCACCGTTGGATAATTTGAAGGGGATGAGGGTTGCTGCATTTATGGAGATAAGGCTTGTATGTAGGAAGGTACTATGGTTCCCTGTGGGAACAGTAATGGGTGCATCAGAGGTAGATGATGATGACATATGGAAGTTATGAGCAGGGAGAAAGAAGTGTTGGTATAGATCAATGTCACCTGAGGTGGTGGCAAATAAGATCTGTGTTGAAAGAATAAGGTCTTCGTTGAAGGAAAAGACCTAAGCAAGATGGTGTAAAGCTGTAGATTTCTATGCAGCAGCAGTTCTATAGGAAGGACTCTGGGCAGTGATGCAGCTAGTGGCGTGATCAGCTTTGTGCAAGACAGCTGCAGATCTGTGTGCAATAGATCAGCAGTGAGGAATCTTGGCAACGAGGCAGCAACGTGGAAAGTTACCGAAGGCTGCTTGTCTCTGCGAAGGCAGAGCAGGATGCTGGCTGCTGGGAGGCCTACACCCAGAAGGTCCTCTCGGAAGCAGTGAGGATAATGTTGCCGGAGTCGAGGACAGCGGTGGCAGAGGCGTTGGAGGAAGAAGGCCAGGAGCTGGTCGATGGACCAGCGCGCGGAAGCAGAGCAGATCTGGAGTAGAGGGTTAGTGACGGGGTGCTGGCGGCGATGAAAGGTGGGAAGTGAGAGGTGGATGACTGCGGTGGTTTGATGATGATGCAGCAACAGCTTCCATGGCTTGCCGTGAAGCTGATGGGTAAGGTTGAAAGACTCAAGGAGGAGAACGCCGCTCTGATACCATGATAGAATGAGATAATGAAGAATGAAATTATAAGGATAAAGCAAAAGGCACACAACAAGTAGTATAATGTGAAGTCTATTTATACATAGTGAAAGAGGATATTTCTTTAACTGAGCAGAGAGATTTCCTCATGCAGTTGAGGAAATCTCATCTGCTATGCAGTTGAGGATATCTCTCTTTTATCAGAGAAAATCTCTATGTTATCAGAATCAACCATCCTGATGCATAGGCCCTCCATATTATTGTCAAGTAACGATATATGGTCTATTGATATTAGAAAGAATTTAATAATGTAAACACTCAAAATGAAGGAACACTTTGGTATAGAAAAATATATATGCAATTAACTAACAAAAAATATATGCACTATTCTATACAAGCTGAGTAAGCTAAATAAAAGAAGAGCATGCAGGCAATTTTTTTTTAGGTACATTCCATGGTGAAGTTACGATAGGGCTTTTATGTATCATCTATGATGTAATCATCATACTTTTAGGTTCGCCATTCTAAATCACGTCTTATTAAAAAAAGTACAATATTGCATGTCCATGAGTGAATTGATACATAAGTATTTAGTAGCACAAAAGAATTGTTCTTCTTTCTCTCTCTTCAAATGTTAGGTTCTTTAACATGTCAGATCAAACAATTATTTTATAGAATCATTTGGATCCAAAAACAAACTTAATAGATCCAAAGCAATAAATTAAGAACGTTTCGATAAAACTTATTAAATCTATTATAATATATATAAAATCCTATAACAATTAAGAAACATATTAGTACAGAAATGTACCTGATGAATTCATTAGAGTATTTTCTGAATTAATCGATGATTTGGTCTTCCAATTGAAAGTATCCTTAAGAAATTTAGATTTCTCATTGACGGGATCATAATCTTGTTTATAGTCATAAGTAATGAATCTATAATTATGATTATATTCATAATTGATGAATCTGCAATTATGCTTCAAGAGTTTCATATTCCTAACTTATCTCGTCATTAAGTTAGAAATATGACTGATGATATCCACACAATTAATGTTCATAATAATAATTATGTCCCTTAGCCAAATAACTTTTCTTTAATTGGATCACTTTAATTTTTTACTAATAAAAATAATAGCTTAACATATTTAATTATACATGTTGTGACCCTTAAAATTTTAACAATCTCCGACTGAGTCACATATGTATCATTATAAATATGCTATACTTTATGAGCTCAAAACTGTTCCAATTATTAAACAGGAGATACAAAACAATCTCGTCCATTGGTCATATTAATATAGGACCAAAACGGACTTCGATATATCAATCATAACTACACCCATCAATGATTACTAATATTAACATAAACAAATGATATAGATCAATTATGAAATATGTAGTATGAAAATTATATGAATGTGATCGGTACATGTCAATTTTTAACTGGTCCAACTTTATCTTTATGAGATCATTAATAACTTTAATAGTCATAATGTATAAAGTATACTAAATTGAAGTTTTATTTCTGATTATAAAATTTATGTATAAATAGAGAATCTGGCATAGAACATATAATAAACATATGACATACTCTCACTAAACTAAAGTTTCCTCAAATTCTGATATACCCATATGAGCAGTATGCTCATGAAAGACCTTTGGCGATATACCTTTTGTGAGAGGATCTGCCAACAAAAAGTTTATTCACAAGTGTTCTGTAGAAATTTGTTTACTTTGTACCCTTTCTTTCACAACTAGGAACTTGATGTCAATATGCTTTGACTTAGTCGAGCTCTTATTGTTGTTGGAGTATAAAACAGCTAATTTGTTATCATAGTATATCTTTAGTGGTCTTTCAATCCCTTGTACTATTTCCAATCCTGTGACAAAATTCCTCAGCCAAATTCCATGATTGGATGCCTCAAAATATGCTACAAATTTCACTGCCATAGTGGAAGAAGCAATAAGAGATTGCTTGGCACTACACTAAGAAATCGCCCCACCAGCCAACATATAAATGTAGCCCGAAGTGGATTTCCTATTGTCTTTGCATCCAGCAAAATCGGAGTCAGAATACCAAATGATCTCCAAATGGTCTGAACTCCTATATGTGAGCATATGATCTTTTTGTCCTATTTAAATATCTCGTGACTCTTTTAGTTGTCTTCCAATGATCCATTCTAGGATTGCTTAAGTATCTACCTAACACTCCAATAATGTACATTATATCCGGACATATACAAACCTATGCATATATTAGACTCCCTATAGCTGATGCATAGGGAATCTTCTGTATTTCTTGAGTTTTCATATTTCCTTTAGGGCACTGGTTGAGACTGAACTTGTCTCCCTTTGTGACAGGGGTGTTGTTGAATCTCGTATTTTGATGATGAAACTACTTGATATCTGTTTATGATTTAATCTACGTTTTGAGTGACGCAGGATGCTTCGATCAGGATGAGACAATTAAAGCAGAAAAATCATGTTGTGCCGAAGGAACATGTCAGAAGATTGGACGTTGGGCCGGTGGATCGGTCGACGTATCGACAGAAGGCTTCGGGCCGTGGACTCGGGCATCGGGCCAAGAAGAGCGGGTATTGTGCCAAGGATATCGGAGTTGCGAAGTCAACTAGCCGATTGGGCAATAGGCTGCAGGAGAGGACGATACGCCGAAGAATCGGACGAAGCATCGAGGGACCAATGACATGCCGGACAACTTGGTTAATTGCTTAGGATTAATTGTCTCGATCGAAGTTTTGTTTTAAGTGTGCAGGATTAACTACGATGGAAGAAAAACACGTAGCTGGAGTCAAGACAATGATCACGTTGGGAGTTCGAGAGTTCGACGGAAGTTCGGATAGTCGTCGGAGGTTTTGCGGGAACAAATCCGAGAAGTCCATGAGCTTGCCAAAGAAGCTTGTCGGAACTCGCCAAGTGGATCGTCACAAGTCCAGGAGTTTGCCGGAAGTCCGCAGTAGCATCACCGAGGGTTCATCGGATGATCGACGGAAGTTCGCCGAAAGAAGCGATTGACGCACTAGAGCAAGCTGCAGAGATTATCTTAGGATTTATCGTAGTTAGCACAATGATTAAGTTGGAAATGGGAGGTGATCCCATTAGCTTAATCTTGGGGCAATTGGGCTCATGAAAAACCCAAATTGGACCGAATGGATCAACCCATTCGGACCATGATTGCTGTGGGAGGTGCAACAGCCCAAGCCAGGAGGTAGCACTGCCTGGGCTAAGTCTCCCAGGGAGACTGGGCGGTGCAACCGCCCTAGCCAGGAGGTAGCACCGCCTGGGCTCAGTCTCCGAGTGAGACTGGGCGGTGCAACCTCCCCTGACAAGAGGTAGCACCGCCTGAGCTCGGTCTTCGAGCTCTGGCAAGCGGTGCAACCGCCCTAGTCAGGAGGTGCAACCGCCTGAGCTCGGTCTTCGAGCTCTGGCAGGCGGTGCAACCGCCCCTGACAGAGGTGGCACCGCCTAGAGGCTCAGTCTTCGAGCTCTGCCAGGCGGTGCAACCGCTCCAGTCAGGAGGTGCAACCGCCTGATCCCGGAATTCCGGGAATTGATAGTTTTAGGCTCCAAATTTGAACTGGGTTGGGGCCTATAAATACCCCACCCATTCAGCACTGAAAGGGCACAGACCAACACCGAAATCTTGATCTTTTTCTGTGATTCTTAGAGCTCAAAATTGTTGTAAAGTCCAAAAGTTCTTCTCCCTCTTTTCTTCCAAGTTCTGAGTTGTAAAGAGAGGAGAGAAAATTCTGTAAGGGTTGTCTCCTAAGCCCGTCAAAAGGAGTGAAATTGTAAAAGGGTGGTTTGTAATCAAATCAAATATTTGAGATTGAGATTTAAATTTTGTTTTCCTTACTTGCCATCATAATTTAGGAAATCTTAATCTACTTCCTTGTTTGTTGGTATGAATTAAGGAAATAACTATTAAGTATTCCAAATATGATGATATCATATTTGTTAGTATATTAAATGGAAATAATTTATATTAAATAAATACGAAAATTAAATTTTATTTCCCTTAATAGAGGCTCACCACCTCCTATTTAAAGGGGAGGGATTTCTCTCTTTCGTTCCTTACCTAGTCGAGCCTGACAACGGGAGGAACGAGGAGTTACACCCTGTTGACAAGAGAACGAGGAGTTACACCTTATTGACAAGAAGTAGGTTTTCCCTACCTTTCTTAAAAGTTTTAGCTTTTATTTTGATTCTTTAAATGTTGAAAGTTTTATAGTTTGAAAAATGTGTATCAATTCTTTAAATGTCAAATTTTTTTTGTATTAAAGTAATCAGTTAAAGTTTTCAAAATATTCTCTGACCCATGATTAAGGTTTTTATTGTAGAATTAAATATGTTAAAAAGGTATATGTTTTATATGATATATTTTTTGTATTACAGTTTATCTTTAATCTTATCTGGATTAAAATCTTGTTAGACTAGAATATGTTATCTAAAATCCCTTTTTGATATTCTTTGATCTGAATTTTAAAATATATTATTCTGAATGATTTAAAATATGACTAGAATATGTTGAAATTTTATGTGTTGAAAACATGATTTTTATTTGAATTTAGAAAGCTATTTCCTTATGTTAAAAACTTATCTCCTAGTCCCTCTTTTAATGTCTTATGATTTCTAGTCAAATTGAGAATGTTATTTCTTTGTATTAAAACTTTTCTCTTCATCTATCTTTTAATGCATTATTATGTTTTCATATATGTTGTTAATGGGTATATGCTATGACTAGTCCATGGGCTAAGGCTGGATCAGTTTTATGTAATGCATGCTCAATCATGTATAATGCACATGACCAATAGATGGACTGGCTCAATCTAGCCCAATATTATTGTTGAACTTGAGCCCAAATATTGATTGAATTAAACTATACTTGATTAGTCTAGATCAATTCAGGGTGATTCCGAATTGATTGACTTATTCAAGTTAGTTTAACCTAAATTGAACTTAATCTAGTCTAAATTATACTAGTCTAGGGTGGTTCCAGACCAGTTAAATAAGGATTAGAGATCAGTTCAGTTAGGCTCTAGTAAATCGAGTTCAATTGAATCGATTAAACTAGAGTTCAAGTCAATTGAGGGTTAATTTATATTATTTGATATTGATGATTTTTGAAAGAGACGTTTTAAATATGTTATTTCATCCCGAAATGGATATGACCAGTGTGAGATTATATTCCTGCCAAGAGCAGGTAGGGCGATTCCCTTCGGGGATTAGCGGGCCGTCAGACGTGGCGGCTGGACGGTTCCTCCATCCGCTGTTGGGAGGAACGTGTCCCCACTTTGGCGGGTGTGGGACACCACTCCATCCGCTGTTGGGAGTGTGATATGAGTTTGCCTCCATCCGCTGTTGGGAGAACACAAACTCATCCCGTAGGATAAAGCCTCTCCATCCGCTGTTGGGGGAGTGCTCCTTCGGGTACTTGATATACGCCAATGGGATGATTGATTGAATTTTGGTCATGTATTTATCTTGATTTGACTTTTGGGGTTCCTACTCAGCGTTGCTGAATTTTCTTTGTTTTTGATTTTCAGAGCAGCCTCCCTCTAGTACTAAATCGGATTCCAGTGGAGAGCGAACATTCCTCTATCGCTAGGTAGAGCCACTTGGATGACTCTTGAAGTTAACTTTTCTATTTGTAATTTGATGAATAAATGAATTGTAATAAATGGTTATAGATGATGAATAAAGTGATGTTTATTTATTTGGCCTGTGTGAAAATATATGAAAAAAAAAAAAAAAATTCAGGATGTGACAATTTTTATGGTATCAGAGCATGGTCTAGGGCCTGTAGGTGTATTAGGTCCCTTGATTGACTCTAACCGATGATTGTCTTTAACATATTATAGGAGTAATGGAGCCAATTCCAGAGATTAGTGGTCCTGTCACTCGGGGAGCTCATAGTCGCAATGCTATTGGTCTACGCACTCGGAGAGGTGTTCAAACAAATAATAACTTGGAAGTTCCACGCATCGTAGAGCAAACCCAGTCCTCCCGTACACCTTTCACTAATTATGGGCCAGCTTCTCCGACTTCGCAGAATGCCCCTCATGCCCCAGCACCCGTCAATGCTCAAGATGACGTACACGGAGTCATCAATGCTATTAGAGGATACTTTGAGCGTCAGGAGGAACGAGATGAAATTCCACGGGGTAGGAATAATACTTTAGATCACTTTAAGAGATTGGGACCACCAATTTTTGAGGGCAAGCCAGACCCAATCTTTGCTGAACGTTGGATTCGTCAAGTGGAAAAGACATTCGAAGCTATCGAATGTAGGGAAAATCAGAAAGTGCCTTTCGCTTCTTTCATTTTGGAAGGGAAGGCAGACACTTGGTGGACCTCAAAAAGGAGGATGTTAGAGGCTGGAGGTAATGTGGTAACTTGGGAACATTTTAAAGATGCATTTTATGAGCAGTTCTTTCCTGATTCAGTTCGCTTTGAGAAACAACAAGAGTTCCTTAGCATCCACCAAGGAAATAGAACTGTAATGGAATATGATCATCATTTCACTGAGTTGGCTCAGTTCTCTCCACATATTGCTTTTAATGAAAGTCAAAGAGCTCGCCATTTTGAGAGGGGACTTCGATCATCAATTAGAAAGTCTGTTGCAGTACTGATTTTACCAACATATGCTAAAGTGTTAAATCGAGCTTTGGTAGTAGAGAAATTGGATAATGAATTACAACAAGCAAAGGATCGAAAGTGACCTTTTAGTGCTGCACCATTTACGTATGGGGGATCACATTCTGGACCCTCAAAGAAAGGAAATGGCAAACAGTTCGGGCATCAACAAGCAGGAGCTCCTAGCAATCAAGTTGTTATAAGATGTTATTTCTGTGGGAAGACAGATCATGTTTCCACCTCATGCCCCATGGGACAACGCGTATGTTTTTATTGTCAACAACCGGGGCACATGTCGAAGGATTGCTCACGGAAGCAATATCAACGCCGAGCTCCACCCCAAACAACTGGACAACAACAGCTACGACCCAGAGAGGAAGGACAGGCAAGAGTCTATGCACTGACTCATCAAGATGCTGAAGCCTCGGGATCTATTCTTAAAGGTATCATCACACTCTGTGGTATGCCAGCATCTGTGCTTATTGATTCTGGTTCTACGTATTCTTTTATATCACCTTGTTTTGCTATGAAACTGCATAAGAATCGTGAGACAATGAATAATGCATTAATGGTAGTAACACCGGTTGGAAACTCTTTGATAGTTGATCAGATATATAGAAACTGTGTTATTACTATTGAAAGTCACGATTTGCTAGTAGATCTTATTCTACTAGAATTTCAAGATTTCGACGCTATCTTGGGTATGGACTGGCTTTCCGCATACCATGCAAGTGTCGATTGTTTTCGGAAGACTATTACTTTCTCACCTCTAGATCAACCACATTTCAAGTTCATCGGGATTCAAGAAAAGTTCCCTTCTATTATTTCAGCCTTGAGTGCTACCCAACTATTACTAAAGGGATGTCAGGGATACTTGGCCTTTATTTCTGGAGAAGAAGCTAAGAAGCCAGTATTAAAGGACATCCCCATTATACGGGATTTTCCAGATGTTTTTCCTGAAGATCTACTTGCACTACCACCAAATAGACAGATTGAATTTACAATTGATCTTCTACCTGGTACTGCACCTATTTCTAAACCTCCATATAGAATGGCACCAATTGAGTTGGAGGAGTTAAAGAAACAGATCCAAGAGCTTTTGGACAAGGGTTTTATTCGACCTAGTGTATCACCTTGGGGTGCCCCTGTCCTATTTGTGAAGAAGAAAGATGGATCTATGCGACTATGCATTGATTATAGACAACTCAACCAAGTGACCATAAAGAATAAATATCCTCTTCCTTGAATAGATGACCTGTTTGATCAACTTCAAGGTACTCAGGTATACTCAAAGATTGATTTGAGATCCGGGTATCATCAACTAAAGATAAGGGAAGGAGACATACAGAAAACTGCCTTTAGAACAAGATATGGTCATTATGAATTCTTAGTAATGCCTTTTGGACTCACAAATGCACCAGCTGCCTTCATGGATCTCATGAATAGAGTGTTCCACCCTTATCTCGATAAATTTGTAATTGTGTTTATTGATGATATCTTGATCTACTCCAAAAGCATAGCAGAGCATGAACACCATCTTAAGACAGTTATGGAAGTCCTAAGGCGAGAGAAACTATATGCCAAGTTAAGTAAATGTAACTTTTGGCTCAATGAAATTATGTTTCTCGGTCATGTAATTTCGAGCATTGGCATATCTGTTGACCCTCACAAGATTGAAGCTGTAATAAAATGGAAGCAGCCTTCTAATGTTTCAGAGATTAGAAGCTTCTTAGGTTTGGCTGGATACTATAGAAGATTCGTAGAAGGCTTTTCAAAAATAGCAGCACCATTGACCAAGTTGACACAAAAGAACATAAAATTCATATGGGATGATAAATGTCAACAAAGTTTTCAAGAATTGAAGAAGAAATTAACCAGTGCTCCTATCTTGGTGATTCCTTCAGGGGGAGAAGGTTTTGTAGTGTATAGTGATGCCTCACTACAAGGGCTTGGTTGCGTTCTAATGCAAAACGAGAGGGTAGTTGCTTATGCATCGAGGCAATTAAAGCCTCATGAAAAGAACTATCCTACTCATGACTTAGAGCTAGCAGCTATCATTTTTGCACTGAAAATTTGGAGGCATTATCTATATGGACAGACTTTCAAAATCTTCACAGATCATAAGAGTCTCAAATATATTTTCACACAGAAAGATTTAAATATGAGACAAAGAAGGTGGTTGGACTTTCTAAAGGATTATGATTTTAATATCAACTACCATCCTGGGAAAGCTAATGTAGTTGCTGATGCCTTAAGCAGAAATACCTATAGTCTTGTAGCCCATATGAATATTCAAAGGAATTCTATGATGACGGAGTTGGCAGACTTAAAACTTAAACTTTTATCGGAGACAAATAAAGGTTTTCTTGCGTGTCTGATGGCACAATCATATTTGGTGGAAAAGGTTAAAGAAAATCAGAAGGAAGATACATATCTTCAAATGATAGTTAAGGACATAGCTCAAGGATCTAGATCTGAATTCCTCCAAGCCGAAGATGGTTCTATTACATTCCACAATCGACTTTGTGTTCCCGAAAGCCATCCAGTAAAGATGCAATTATTAGAGGAGGCACATAGATCAAAATTTAATATCCATCCCGGGACTACTAAGATGTATCGAGATTTACGCCAAAACTATTGGTGGCGTGGTATGAAGAGAGATATAGCAGAGTTTGTTTCTAAATGTCTGATATGTCAACAGGTGAAGATAGAACATCGAGTACCTGCGGGAAAGTTGCAAAGGATTTCGATTCCTGAATGGAAGTGGGAGCAAGTCACTATGGATTTTGTGACAGGATTACCCAAGACTGTGAAAGGATATGATGGAATTTGGGTAATAGTAGACAGACTTACTAAATCTGCTCACTTCCTTCCTATTAACAAGAAGTATTCATTGGATAAACTAACAAGCTTATATATTAAGGAAATCATTCGATATCATGGGGTGCCAGTTAGCATTATCTCAGATAGAGATCCAAGATTCACCTCTAAATTTTGGGGAAGTCTACAAAAATCTTTGGGCACGCAGTTAAAATTTAGTACAGCTTTTCACCCCCAAACTGATGGCCAATCTGAAAGGACAATACAAACTCTTGAAGATCTCTTAAGAGCATGTACTTTAGACTTTGGTGGGAGTTGGGATATGCACTTGCATCTAATTGAGTTTTCTTATAATAATAGTTACCACTCTAGCATACAGATGGCTCCATTTGAAGCTCTTTATGGAAGAAAGTGCAGATCACCTGTATATTGGGATGAGGTGGGAGAACGGAAGCTTTTGGGGCCTCAATTAATTCAAAAAGATGCTGATAATATTCGAATTATACGCCAAAGATTATTAACAGCTCAAAGTCGTCAGAAAAGTTATGCAGATCGAAGGCGAAGAGATCTAGAGTTCGAAATTGGTGAGCACGTCTTCTTAAAGGTGTCGCCAACCAAGGGAGTTATGAGGTTTGGTCAAAGGGGAAAGTTAGCCCCAAGATTTATTGGCCCATTTGAGATCTTACAAAAGGTTGGGCCTGTAGCATACAGATTGGCATTGCCCCCGGCTTTGGCTAGCATCCATGATGTATTCCACGTGTCAATGCTTCGAAGATATATCAGGGATCCATCACATGTCATTTCTTACGAACCTCTACAACTACAAGATGATGCCACTTTTAGAGAACAACCAACCCAGATCTTGGAAAGGAAAGAACATGTTCTAAGGAACAAAATTATACCTTTGGTAAAGATTTGTTGGCAACACCATTCAGACCGAGAGGCAACATGGGAAAGAGAAGAAGATATGCGAGAGCAGTATCCTCATCTATTCTACTAAGGTAAGCTAAATTTGGGGACCAAATTTCCTATAGGAGGGGAGAAATGTAATCAAATCAAATATTTGAGATTGAGATTTAAATTTTGTTTTCCTTACTTGCCATCATAATTTAGGAAATCTTAATCTACTTCCTTGTTTGTTGGTATGAATTAAGGAAATAACTATTAAGTATTCCAAATATGATGATATCATATTTGTTAGTATATTAAATGGAAATAATTTATATTAAATAAATACGAAAATTAAATTTTATTTCCCTTAATAGAGGCTCACCACCTCCTATTTAAAGGGGAGGGATTTTTCTCTTTCGTTCCTTACCTAGTCGAGCCTGACAACGGGAGGAACGAGGAGTTACACCCTGTTGACAAGAGAACGAGGAGTTACACCCTATTGACAAGAAGTAGGTTTTCCCTACCTTTCTTAAAAGTTTTAGCTTTTATTTTGATTCTTTAAATGTTGAAAGTTTTATAGTTTGAAAAATGTGTATCAATTCTTTAAATGTCAAATTTTTTTTGTATTAAAGTAATCAGTTAAAGTTTTCAAAATATTCTCTGACCCATGATTAAGGTTTTTATTGTAGAATTAAATATGTTAAAAAGGTATATGTTTTATATGATATATTTTCTGTATTACAGTTTATCTTTAATCTTATCTGGATTAAAATCTTGTTAGACTAGAATATGTTATCTAAAATCCCTTTTTGATATTCTTTGATCTAAATTTTAAAATATATTATTCTGAATGATTTAAAATATGACTAGAATATGTTGAAATTTTATGTGTTGAAAACATGATTTTTATTTGAATTTAGAAAGCTATTTCCTTGTGTTAAAAACTTATCTCCTAGTCCCTCTTTTAATGTCTTATGATTTCTAGTCAAATTGAGAATGTTATTTCTTTGTATTAAAACTTTTCTCTTCATCTATCTTTTAATGCATTATTATGTTTTCATATATGTTGTTAATGGGTATATGCTATGACTAGTCCATGGGCTAAGGTTGGATCAGTTTTATGTAATGCATGCTCAATCATGTATAATGCACATGACCAATAGATGGACTGGCTCAATCTAGCCCAATATTATTGTTGAACTTGAGCCCAAATATTGATTGAATTAAACTATACTTGATTAGTCTAGATCAATTCAGGGTGATTCCGAATTGATTGACTTATTCAAGTTAGTTTAACCTAAATTGAACTTAATCTAGTCTAAATTATACTAGTCTAGGGTGGTTCCAGACCAGTTAAATAAGGATTAAAGATCAGTTCAGTTAGGCTCTAGTAAATCGAGTTCAATTGAATCGATTAAACTAGAGTTCAAGTCAATTGAGGGTTAATTTATATTATTTGATATTGATGATTTTTGAAAGAGACGTTTTAAATATGTTATTTCATCCCGAAATGGATATGACCAGTGTGAGATTATATTCCTGCCAAGAGCAGGTAGGGCGATTCCCTTCGGGGATTAGCGGGCCGTCAGACGTGGCGGCTGGACGGTTCCTCCATCCGCTGTTGGGAGGAACGTGTCCCCACTTTGGCGGGTGTGGGACACCACTCCATCCGCTGTTGAGAGTGTGATATGAGTTTGCCTCCATCCGCTGTTGGGAGAACACAAACTCATCCCGTAGGATAAAGCCTCTCCATCCGCTGTTGGGGGAGTGCTCCTTCGGGTACTTGATATACGCCAATGGGATGATTGATTGAATTTTGGTCATGTATTTATCTTGATTTGACTTTTGGGGTTCCTACTCAGCGTTGCTGAATTTTTTTTGTTTTTGATTTTCAGAGCAGCCTCCCTCTAGTACTAAATCGGATTCCAGTGGAGAGCGAACATTCCTCTATCGCTAGGTAGAGCCACTTGGATGACTCTTGAAGTTAACTTTTCTATTTGTAATTTGATGAATAAATGAATTGTAATAAATGGTTATAGATGATGAATAAAGTGATGTTTATTTATTTGGCCTGTGTGAAAATATATGAAAAAAAAAAAAAAAATTCAGGATGTGACATGGTTGGCCTTCGCCTATTGAAGGAAGGCCTCTAGTTGACGTCGGTGACCTCATTGGTGGAGGAAGCCAAAAGTGGAGTAGGTCAAGATTGACCGAACCACTCTAAATCTCGGTTTGCATTTACTTTGAGCATATTATCTTTACTGCAAACCTCCTCTGAAGCTTACTGCTTTCTGCGCATATACGATCGAGTTTCAAGCCTTTCACTTTTCAAATCAGCGTTTAGATGTAAATCTGCTTTTTCGTACGATCATCATATTTCATATTGTGTTTACGTTTTGAGCTCTACCATAACTGCAAACTGCCTTTATACTCTTACTTAAACTGCATCTTGCCTAATCAAGTGATTTACGAATCAGCATTTAGACGTAAATCAGTTTCTTCGTACAAACGTCGTATTTCAGTTTGCGCCTATATTCTGGTTTTCATCATAACTGCAAACTGCCTTGATACTCTTGTTTAAACTGCATCTTGCCTAATCAAGTGATTTACGAATCAGCATTTAGACGTAAATCAGTTTCTTCGTACGAACGTTGTATTTCAGTTTGCGCCTATAATATGGTTTTCATCATAATTGCAAATTGCCTTCATAGATTGACTTTAACATCATCTTGCTTGATCTTAAGTTAAAGTAATCTTAGAATCAGCTTTCAAACAGAAATTGTTTTTATCGTTCGAACGCAGTTTCGTTTTAATCGCAGAAAGTTTTCCGATGTACTAATTCACCCCCCCCCCCCCCCCCCCCTCTTAGTGCTCTTAATCCTAACAATTGGTATCAAAGCCCGGTTTTTCTCATTTCGGATTTACACCCGAGAGAAATAGCTCTTCATGGCTTTCAAGAGGGCTTTTCGGTCTTTCGTCCACCGTTTAACGGATTGGACTACACTTATTGGAAAACTCGAATGAGAGTTTTCTTGATTTCTATGAATTTAGATTTACGGAATATCATTGAAAACGGTTTTCAACTTCCCTCTAAACCGATGAACGAATAGTCGGATTTGAAGAAGAAGTATTTTTCTTTAATCACAAAGGCTATGAATGCCTTATTTTACGCTTTGGACAAAAATGAGTTCAATCGGATTTCTACGTGCGAAACGGCTTTTGACATTTGGCGAATACTTGAAATCACGCACGAGGGAACTAGTAGAGTCAAAGACTCGAAAGTTAACTTTTTATTGCATGATTTTGAGCTTTTTCGAATGCAACCAAGCGAGACTATAGGCGACATGTACACTCGTTTCACGGATGTCGTCAATAGTTTAAGAGCTCTTGAAAAATGTTTTTCGGATTTTGAACTCGTAAACAAGATTTTGCGTTCTCTTTCTAAGAAGTGGGATTCAAAAGTAACTGCAATACAAGAAGCTAAAAACCTAAACAACTTACCACTTAAAGAACTAATTGGTTCGTTGATGACATATGAAATGGTGCACAATGCACATGATGAACATGTTGAACACAATCACCTTCCAAAGAACAGGAAGGATTTGGAACTCCAAACAAATGAATGCCACTTGAGCGATGACTCAAGTGATGAGGACAATGATGAACTTGAACTTCGAACACTAAATCTTAATAAGTTTATTAAACAAAAATCTAAAATAGACAATGAACTTGAACGAAGGAAGAGGCCAAAGAAGAGGAAGGCAACCAAGGATGAATCAAGAACTTCCAAAGGTGAAACGACGAATTGGGCTTTGACGGGCTTTGACTACAAGGTAAGCAACTCAACTCTCTTGAATTATTTCGAAATTACATGATGCCCTTCATAATACATTTTCTTTTTAATATAGAATTAATTTTCTTGAAAATTACATGTTAAATATATATATATATATGATGAAAATGCAAAATTTATGATCATGCTAGTAATTTTGAAAATAATCATGAAAAATACATATTTTATGATAAACAAACAAAATGATTTTGATTGAAAATATGAAATCATGCTTGATGATATAATGATGTTTTGATACCATGATTTTATTCTATGCATGAGATTTTAAAAATCGTGTTTATTGGTTTTATAATTATGGATGATGAATCTTGCGATTTTCGATTTTCACGGTAATGAAAGTGCCTTATTGATCTTTGTTATAATAAAAGTTGCAGTTTCGATTTTAAAACATGCTACATGTTTGGCATAGATGAAATAAAATCATATGAACTAAAACAACTAAAAAGAGAAAAGTATTTTTCTTGAAAAATTATTTTTCTCTACCGTATTGACTTTTTCACTAAGAGATCAATAAAATTATCTATGCCATTTTGAATCTCTTAAAAATAATGTTGAGATTTTGATGATGTGTTCTTATTGAAATTTATTGAAATGAATCGTGATTTCTTGGAATTATAACTTGAGAATTCTTTTTATAAATCAAAATAACTTACTGTGATTCTTTCTTTTTGCTATTTGAGTTATCTAAAAAGAATCATAATATGTCTCTTAATATTCATAATTTGTGTACATGATTCGTAAATCTCATTACCAACTCTTCTTGATATTCCTTATGTGATGATATGAATACATGAGATATTCATTAATTTGTTTTGATGTATACAAATGAAAAGTTATGATCATACATGGTAAGATATAATTTGACAAAATTGATACCATCATGATATGAAGCATTTATGATTTGCAATAATGCATGCAATACTTGAGCTTTTTAATTATGATGTGATGTATTGCATATGATGTAAATCATGATTTAAAATGCTATGAGTTGTTACTAAAATGATGTATGTTGATTTAATGTCATGAATACTCTAAATGATGAATGTTTGGTATCATGATTAAAATGTTGATAAATAGTTAAAAATTGAAGTATCATGTATGATATGCTCATAATATTGATTGATTTATTCAGTATCATGCATGAATGAAATATAAGGTTTTTGAAATTGTGCATGTTCGAATTTGAAAATATAATGATGCACAAATAAGATTGAAACCTTCCCTTGTCATGATTTAGAAATTAATGTAAAGGGTCTTCCCTTCTCTTTCCCAATGATATAGGGGGAGAAAGAGTTGCTAATGTGCATATCTCAAAGATAAAATTGCTAGCTTTCGTGTCTTAAAATGTTGAAAATTTTTGCTAGTTTGTATATTGTAAACTTGCTATTGTACTATCATGATGATGAGCATGTCTTATCTTCATGATTGTATTTGAAAATCAATAGCACAACCTTGTCCGAATGTATGAAAGTGTTAATTTCATTTTCGAATTCTTAACTATTGGCATCCTAACAATTGGATTTTCGAATTATCCTCTTCCAGACTTAATAAGCATATGTCATATTAAGTTTAATGCATATCATTAATTTTTGACATATGGAATCAATCAGCAAATACATCTCTTATACACTTATCATGTGAACAATATTTTGTTTTGAGAAATGGATTTGATGAAATGATTCCTGCTTATAAATTCCTTCTTGAAAAAGGAAGTCATTTTTACGTACAAGGATTTGATACATATCTTGATACTTGTAAAAATGAAGCGTGCTTTAATATCTTATCGATTTTAACTTCATTCGAGTAAGCTCAGAAATAGCTTTCCTCCGTCATGCAAAAAGAAAATAACAAATAAAATGGAAGAAGTTTTCAAAGCTATCTCCATGTCATGTTTTCCTTGAAAGGTTTGAATATTTGGTATCTTATCACTTTTTGTTGAAAAATGACATGAACCTGCTTATGACATCACACTTATATTTAAAATTTGCTTATATCGTTCTCCTTTTTGTTGACGACAAAGGGGGAGAAATATATGAATTGATGCTATGAACACTGATGCTATGATTGCCAAATTTGCATTATGCCATGTCTGCATCATGTGTTAAGATGTCAAGAACTTGCATCATAATTTTACGCGTTGATATCTTACCATGTGATGAAATGCTACAATTGATAAACACTTGAAATGTTTGTGTTATGATATCAAAAGCTTACATCACAATTTTTCATGTTGATATTTGATATTAGCAAACTTGCATGATGATAAAACTTGATATTATGTTTTTCATGCAATGAGTTGAACCAATATCACAAACGCTTGATTGTGGTACTTCTCCTTTTTGTTGATGACAAAGGGGGAGAAGTATGTTGTTATGCATAAGTTTATGCATAAGTTCATGATGACGTGTTGCAAGTATTCATGATGAATATTGTAATGACTTGAATTCAGTTTGAATTCAAGGTTTTATCAATATGTCATATTGATAGGGGGAGTTTGTTTAAACTCCGGGAGTTAAGTTTAACTCCGTCATCAAGTGGTTGTCATAATCAAAAAGGGGGAGATTGTTAAATCTCGTATTTTGATGATGAAACTACTTGATATATGTTTATGATTTAATCTGCATTTTGAGTAATGCAGGATGCTTCGATCAGGATGAGACAATTAAAGCAGGAAAATCATGTTGTGCCGAAGGAACATGTCAAAAGATTGGACGTCGGGCCGGTGGATCGGTCGATGTATCGATAGAAGGCTTCGGGCCGTGGACTCGGGCATCGGGCCAAGAAGAGCGGGTATTGTGCCAAGGATATCGGAGTTGCGGAGTCAACTGGCCGATTGGGCAATAGGCTGCAGGAGAGGACGATGTGCCGAAGAATCGGATTAAGCATCGAGGGACCAATGACATGCCAGACAACTTGGTTAATTGCTTAGGATTAATTGTCTCGATCGAAGTTTTGTTTTAAGTGTGCAAGATTAACTACGATGGAAGAAAGACATGCAACAGGAGTTGTGCTGGAGTCAAGACAATGATCACGTTGGGAGTTTGAGAGTTCGACGGAAGTTCGGACAGTCGTCGGAGGTTCTGCGGGAACAAATCCGAGAAGTCCATGAGCATGCCAAAGAAGCTCGTCGGAACTCGCCAAGTGGATCATCGCAAGTCCAGGAGTTTGCCGGAAGTCCGTAGTAGCATCACCGAGGGTTCATCGGATGATCGACGGAAGTTCGCCGGAAGCTCGCTGAAAGAAGCGATTGACGCACTGGAGCAAGCTGCAGAGATTGTCTTAGGATTTATCGTAGTTAGCACAATGATTAAGTTAGAAATGGGAGGTGATCTCATTGGCTTAATCTTGGGGCAATTGGGCCCTTGAAAAACCCAAATTGGGCCGAATGGATCAACCCATTCGGACCCTGATTGCTGTGGGAGGTGCAACCACCCAAGCCAGGAGGTAGCACCGCTAGGGCTAAGTCTCCCAGGGAGACTGGGCGGTGCAACCGCCCCAGCCAGGAGGTAGCACCGCCTGGGCTCAGTCTCCGAGCGAGACTGGGCGGTGCAACCTCCCCTGACAGGAGGTAGCACCGCCTGAGCTCGGTCTTCGAGCTCTGGTAGGCGGTGCAACCACCCCAGTCAGGAGGTGCAACCGCCTGAGCTCGGTCTTCGAGCTCTGGCAGGCGGTGCAACCGCCCCTGACAGAGGTGGCACCGCCTAGAGGCTCAGTCTTCGAGCTCTGCCAAGCGGTGCAACCGCTCCAGTCAGGAGGTGCAACCGCCTGATCCCGAAATTCCGGGAATTGACAGTTTTGAGCTCCAAATTTGAACTGGGTTGGGGCCTATAAATATCCCACCCATTCAGCACTGAAAGGGCACAGACCAACACCGAAATCTTGATCTTTTTCTGTGATTCTTAGAGCTCAAAATTGTTGTAAAGTCCAAAAGTTCTTCTCCCTATTTTCTTCCCAGTTCTGAGTTGTAAAGATAGGAGAGAAAATTCTGTAAGAGTTGTCTCCTAAGCCCATCAAAAGGAGTGAAACTGTAAAAGGGTGGTTGGCATTCGCCTATTGAAGGAAGGCCTCTAGTTGACGTCGGTGACCTCGTCGGTGGAGGAAGCCAAAAGTGGAGTAGGTCAAGATTGACCGAACCACTCTAAATCTTAGTTTGCATTTACTTTGAGCATATTATCTTTATTGCAAACCTCCTTTGAAGCTTACTGCTTTCTGCGCATATACGATCGGGTTTCAAGCCTTTCACTTTTCAAATCAGCGTTTAGACGTAAATCTGCTTTTTCGTACGATCATCATATTTCAGATTGCGTTTACGTTTTGAGCTCTACCATAACTGCAAACTACCTTTATACTCTTGCTTAAACTGCATCTTTCCTAATCAAGTGATTTACGAATCAGCATTTAGACGTAAATCAGTTTCTTCGTACGAACGTCGTATTTCAGTTTGCGCCTATATTCTGGTTTTCATCATAACTGCAAAATGCCTTGATACTCTTGCTTAAACTACATCTTGCCTAATCAAGTGATTTACAAATCAGCATTTAGACGTAAATCAGTTTCTTCGTACGAACGTCGTATTTCAGTTTGCGCTTATAATCTGGTTTTCATTATAACTGCAAACTGTCTTCATAGATTGACTTTAACATCATCTTGCTTGATCTTAAGTTAAAGTAATCTTAGAATCGGCTTTCAAACAGAAATTATTTTTATCGTTCGAATGCAGTTTCATTTTAATCGCAGAAAGTTTTTCGCTGCACTAATTCACCCCCCCCCCCCCCCCCCCCCTCTTAGTGCTCTTGATCCTAACATGTGTCTCATGATTTGCAATCCTGCATGCTAAACCTTTTGAGTACTTTATCGATATAGCTCCTTTGTGATAATCCTAGAATACCCCGAGATCTATCTCGATGTATCTGAATTCCTAATACAAAAGAGGCGTCACCAAGATCTTTCATCTCAAAATATCTAGATAGAAATCTCTTGGTTTCATGCAATAAGCCTATATCATTTGTGGCAAGCAGAATATCATCCACATACAATATTAAGAAAATGAATTTGCTCCCACTAAATTTATGATACACGCAATCATCAACAGTGTTTACCTCAAAACCAAATGAGATAATTACTTGATGAAATTTGTGATACCATTGACGAGATGCCTGGTTTAGCCCATATATGGATTTTATCAATTTACAAACTATTTTCTTTGGGTCTCTTGACACAAAGTATTCTGGTTGTACTATATAAATTATTTCATCAATGTTTCCATTAAGAAATACTGTTTTAACATCCATCTGATGAAGCTCGAGATCAAAATGTACGGTTAGAGCCATAATTGTCCTAAAAGAGTCCTTCATTGAAACCGGAGAGAATGTCTCTTTAAAGTCAATCCCTTCCTTTTGAGTATAGCCCTTTACCACAAGACATACCTTGTACCTCTCCACATTACCATTAGAATCCCTTTTGATTTTAAAAATCCATTTACAACTAATGGGTTTCACACCTTCTAGTAACGGGATAAGTTCCCAAACTTTGTTGGCTTACATGGACTTATACTCTTGATTCATTGATTCAATCCATTTATCCGAATTGGAATCCTCCATGGCTTGACATAAGTTGATTGGATCATCTTCCATTATACCACTAATTTCTTTATATTCTTGGAGAAATACCATATAATCATCCGAAATGGCACTCCTCCTTTTCCTACTGGATCGTCGCAAAGGTGTTGGCTCTTGCGGCACAGATTTTTGAGGATATTGAGTTTGTTCATCATAAACAATTTCCTCGTACTCTATGGGAGTTGAAATGACTATATCCTTTTGAGGTATAGATTTTGCCACATTAGTGGCAACTATATGAATCGGATCAGACTGAACCAATTCTTCCTCAAAGGTAAAGTCTTTAACCTTATTTCTCCCCCCAAACTCAATATCCTCAAAGAATCTTGCAATACCCGTCTCAGAAATATTTCTTGATTTGGGATCATAAAATTTGTACCTCTTAGATCACTCAGAATAATCAATAAAATAACTACTAACTGTTCGGGGTTCCAATTTATTTTCATTAGGCCTATAAGGCCTTGCCTCAGTTGGACAACCTCATACATGAAAATGTCTTAGACTAGGCTTTCTCCCAGTCCAAAGCTCATAAGGTATTTTTGCAGTTGCTTTAGTTGGTATTCTATTAAGAATATAGGCTGTAGTTTTTATTGCTTCTCCCTAGAGTGACTCTGGCAAAGTAGATTGAGGAATCATACTTCTTGCCATGTCCTTAAATGTGCGGTTTCGTCTTTCAGGTACACCATTCATGCTAGGTGACCCAAGCATTATATACTAAGAGATAATTCCACACTCCTCTAGGTATAAAGCAAATGGTCCTGGACGTTGTTCACCTGAGCCGTCATTTCTATCGTAATATTCCCCTCCACTGTCAGATCTGATGCTTTTTATCCTTTTATTGAGTTGATTTTTAACTTCAGCTTTAAATACTTTGAATACATCCAAAGACTTAGATTTTTCATGCATTAGATATAAGTATCAATATCTAGAGTAATTGTCTATGAATGATATGAAGAATTGTTGACTATTCCATATAGATGTAGGAAATGACCCACAAATATCTGTATGTATCAATTCTAAGACGTTCGTAGCTCTATATGCACCTGATCTCTTATGTTTGGTTTGTTTACCTTTAATGCATTCAACACAAACATCTAAACCTAATAAGTCAATAGGATCAAGAATCCCTTTGGTCATAAGTCTTTCAACTCTATTTCTAGATATGTGACCCAAACGTTTATGCCATAATACACCAGAATTTTTAATTTTATGTTTAGTACCTTGCAATTCTGTATTCAGGGATTCATGATAGGATGCTATAGTATCAAGTAAATATAGATTATCATAAGTCATAAGTGAACCAGTTCTAATTATATTTGAATTTAAAGACAAAGTAAACTAATTATTTCCAAATGAACAAGAATACTCATATTTGTCCGAATAAGAAACAAAAATTAAGTTATGTCTAAATAACAGTATAACAAAAGTGTCTTTTAAATTCAAATAATATCCGGTACACAATAACAATCTAAATGTGCCTATAGCTTCCAGATCTATCGATTTTTCATCCCCCACATAAATGCTTCTCTCAGCATTATTGGGCCTTCGATAGCTCAAGCAACCCTACTTTGAAACACTGATGTTAGTAGTTGCACCGGAGTCTAACCACTAAGTGTTTCTAGGTACTGAAGTTAAATTGACTTCAGAACAAACCAAAGTAAGAAACGTACCTTTTTTAGCACGCCAAGCATGATATTTGGCATAGTCATTCTTCAAATGCCCAGATTTTTTACAGAAGAAACAAGTATTATTCTTATTTTGTTTCTTTTGTACTAGACCCTTATCAGCCTTATTCTGTCCATATTTATATTTTTTTTTCTTGCCCTTGTCCTTAGAGGTGTTGGCCAAGTTGGCACTTTCAATATTTTCTTGCTTTAACCTTTCTTCTTCTTGAACACAATATGAAATGAGCTCATTAAGAGACCATTTATTCCTTTGGTAGTTATAACTGACCCTAAACTGACTGAATTATGTAGGGAGAGATATCAGAACCAAATGGACAAATAAGTCCTCTGATAGGCTAAGCTTTAATGCTTTAAGCTTAGAAGCAAGATTAGATATTTTCATGATATATTCCCTTATATTTCCTTTGCCGTTGCATCTTATGGTAAACAAGTTTTGAAGTAGAGTGCTTGTTTTCGCCTTATCGTTTTTAGGAAATTGCTTTTCTATTTCGGTAAGAAAATCTTTGGCCTTGGTAATCCCTTCGGATACCGCACCCCTAAAGGCTTCTGTAATGTCACGCTTAATGATCATAAGACTCATGCGATTAAACCTATCCCACTTCTCATATAGTCTCCTATCATCATGAGTACTATTTTCTACAAGAGAAGCGGGTTGGTCTTCTCTTAGTGCAAGGTCCAGATCCATGCAGCCTAAAACGATCAGAATGTTTTCTTTCCAATCCTTAAAGTTGGTTCCGTTTAGAACTAGTGCAAAACTGAGGTTAGCAGATATTGTTGCAAGAGAACCTAAATAAGATAACAATAGACAACCGTAAATTATACTCATATTTATTATCATAAACTTAATTAAAATCAAATAATGATATTACCCATCTCAAGATACTAAGTGCAACATTAATATCTTGTCTTTGGACTTCAATATTAATTGCTAATGATAGTCTTGTTGTAATGATCAAACACTGATAATAAGGCATGTCAAATGAGAAACCCATCTTTGGATTGATTTATTATTTACATGTATAACTTTATAATTGTCATATGTTTATCATTACATGTATGTATAAAATCCTGCCAGTGATTAATCTTCCTTTGGGTCGGGTAATTACTGCATGGATGTAAATACATAATACATTTAATAATTTCATGACTAAAATATTTATTAGTCATAAAATTATTTATTTGTTGACTGAAATATTTAAAGCATGTAAATCATTCAATTTATGTTAACAAACAACTTTATAGAACCAATATTATGTTTAAACCAACATAATATTGTAACAATATAATTAAATCAACATAATATTTCAAAAATATCTAATTAATTAAATTCATATTAATTAGATAAAATCTAAAAAATAATTTAAAAAATTTATGCCTTGTAGTACAAAAAAAAATGAATTTGTATACTAGACGATAGTATAATTACATAAAACCATTATCTTTTCCAATAATGATAGAACCAAATCACTTCAAAATAGCATGATTACATAAAATCATCATCTTTCCATGATAGAATCAAATCACTTTAAAATACGGATGAAAACATCATTAAAATACATGAAAAACAAGCCTATATGTTCATCAATTGTTGTAGGATGGCTCTGATACCAATTGTTGGGTTCTTTAATATATCAAATATGGATCAAACAATTATTTTATAGAATCAAAACTAAATTTTGGTCCAAAAACAAACTTAATAGATCCAAAGCAATGGATTAAGAATGTTTCCATAAAACTTATTAAATCCATTATAATATGCATAAAATCCTACATCAATTAAGAAACATATTAACACGGAAGCGTACTCGATGAATCCATTAGAATATTTTCTAAATTAATTGGTGATTTGTTCTTCCAATTGCAAGTATCCTTAAAAACTTTAGATTTCTCCTTGACGGGTGAAAAAAAGCTTCATTCGATACTACAACCGACAACCATAACCTTATTTATAGTCATAATTGATGAATCTACAATTATAATTATATTCATAATTGATGAATCTGTAATTATGCTTCAAGAGTTTCATATTCCTAACTTATCTCGTCATTAAGTTAGAAATATGATTGATGGTATCCACACAATTAATTTTCATAATAATAATTATGTCCCTTAGCCAAATAACTTTATTTTAATTGGATCATTTTAATTTTTGGCTAATAAAAATAAGGACTTAACATATTTAATTATACATATGTGACCCTTAAAATTCTAACATCAAAAACTAACTAGCTTTATTTTCTCATTTTATAAACCAAGAATAATTAAATAGAAAGTTAGAAAATAAGATTTCATATATAATACGAGAAAGCGAAGCAAAGGAGGAGTGGCCGACAATGAAGGAAGAGTTGCGCAGATGAGAGAACGAGCGGCGAACTCATCGACGCCAAGTTTATGTAACGTGGCACCGACGCATAAGAGAGAGAGAGCCACATTTTGAACCTATTTGATTTTAGGAATTTTAGAATTTTTGGGACCTTTGAGCCTGTTTGATTAATCAATTTTAATCGATTATAGGCATAAATGAACTCGAACAAATTAATTGTAGTGCCCAAGTTTCTTACACATACAAGACACCTAACTTATTAATGAAAGTACAAATAACATACATATATTATCATCACTTAAAGATATGTTTTGTGACATACATGCTTTAAATTAGATGCATATTTGAAGTATGTTTTGCAGCAAGGTACGATCCTTTGACCCAATAAGTCTAAATACACTAGCGAATTGAAGTATGAGATTAAGTCATACCAATAAACATGCATAAAGTGAAGGTTAAGAGACCTTCATGACCATAATACTTCTCTAGATTTAAATAAATTTGATTATATTTAAGGTAAGTGAGTTTGAGATTTAAACATCATATGAGTGGAGGATAATAAATTGATTTACTTATATTTAAATGTTATAATGGATAATTAAGTCGAGATGAGAAGAAAAAAAGAATGCTACATAAAAATATTAAAATACATAGGTAAAATTGAAGGATAAATTTAGACCAAAATCATTATTATCAATCCAAATTAAGCTCAATTTAGGTTATAATAATCCTAAAATTATATTTAAAAAACCTAAAATAAGACTTAATGGGATTAAACCCAAGACCTTATGGCAACCTCTTAAGTACCTTATCTCTATGTTAATTTTATCCTCCTCATCAACCTAAAGGCATGGCCTCTTTCTCTTCACCATCCATTCTCCCAATTATTTATCTTATCTTCTTAGGACAAGAACCCTACTCTCAAGAAGAACAAGGCAACCCTTCCCTACATATAAGCTAGGTTTTGATTTACTATATTATACATAAAAAAAATTTTAATGCCTTTGAATAATTTAGAATTCAATTTGATCTATATTTTTTTTATATGTTTTGTATGAATTATTATAATTCTAAGGTTTTTAATATTGCTTTAATATGATATGATTAATGTGAATAGAGTTATGGGTTCTCTAAGCTAAAGTACTTAAAAATCCCCTATATACTATAAAAGTATTTTATTAAAGCTGATTTATCATCCTTAGTTATATATTAGCTCTAATTTTTTTAAATATCTTTAAAGGATTCCTTAAGAGTTATGTAGACTTTAGAATTATGTAAATACAATCTTTATGCACTAAAATATAAGCCTTCAAAATTCAAGCGACTTCAACCTAATCTTAACATAACATAATAGATGATGATAGCTAAATTGAGTGGGTAGTCGGGCTTCTAAATAATTCTATTTCATTTTATGTATATTTAGCTAATATGTCTCTTAAGTTCCTATAAAATTTTATGATATTAGTGAAGTATGATTAGTTTGTAGAATCATTCAATTATTTGATTATAGGTTGAATTATTGATAAATTGGTATGAGACTTTAGGTGAATTTATAAGTTGGTTATAGTATAATTCAAAGAAGATTCCACCAAAACTTTTTGCTATAAATTAATGATTACATTGAGAGTTATAAATGATTTAAGATATAAGGTTTTTAATTTACATATAACATAACCTTATGTTTTAAATTTGATATATTTATAATTCTTTTGCATATTTAAACTCATGGCCCTTCATTGATACTTTCATTTTAAGACAAATTAGGTATGCATAAGCTTAAATTACTATAAAGTAGTGGTCATACAATATACACATTTAAAATATATGTTTGAAAGTATATTTTAAATTAGATGATCATCGTGAACTAGCTATAAGCATGATATTAATGTATACATTGCATAAGAAGAAAGATATATAAATTATAATAAAAATATATTATATGAATGTATATGTGATGATGTGTGATACACGTATTTATTATGACATATAGTATGAGAGTGTACATATATGTTATGATATATAATTTATGTTTATATTATAATATGCAGCGTGAGAGTATATGTATATATTATGATGTGCGATGTGAAAGAACGTACATATGTTATAATACGCGATGTAAAAGTATACATATATATTACGACGTGCGGTGTGAGAGTATATGTATATGTTATGACGTACGGTATGAAAGTGCATGCATATATCATAACATATGGTGTGAGAGTAGATGCACATATTTTGATGTATAATATAAGAGTGCATGTATATGTTATGAAATATGTTGTGAAAGTTCATGAAAGTATTATGATTTTCTATTGCATGTATGATGAATTATTCTTGCACATGTGTTTTCTGATTTATTTTAAATCAAAATTTTATTTCCTTATTAGATATTTGTTATGCTATGATATATTTGTTATGAAATATTTTATACATTTATATATATGACGTATGGTGTGAGAGTGCACGTATATATTATGATATATGATGTGGGACTTCATAGTTGTATTGTAATTATCTATTGCATATACAATGACTTACTCTTGCACATGGATATTTTATTTTACTTTGAATCAGAAATTTACCTCCTTATTATACATTTGTTATATGTTACCAATAAGATCATAAGAAGTTATAATTATCATGAAATATATTATATATTTATATATACAATGTGCGGTATAGATATGCACACATATGTGATGATATATGGTATGAGAGCTTAGAGATAATTTATGATTTTTAGTTATATGTACTATAACTTACTCATGCACAAATATATTATGATTTCCTTTGAATCAAAGTTTTACCTATTTATTATGTATTTATCATATTATAAGATTATACGTTGTTAAAACGATCATAAGAACATTGATGTATCATAAAATATTTTATGCATATGATTTGAAATATTATATATGACACGACGATATCTGTTTACCTAAATGAAATTATAAATATTTATAGTCACTGAGTTATCACTCATTATAGATTCTAAGGTAATAACACTATTAATCTATTCATAGGAATATGCTCATACCAAAGAAGATATAGGTGATGACCTGTGAACACATTTTTTATGTACATAAGTTTGGGATAGTATATGAATGTGTGATTTAAGATTATGCGTTTATAACATATGCATAACTATCAAATACCATTGTATATAGGAGATTTTTCTATGATATTATTATTGATAGCATAAGTGAATTGATATCTCATAATCGAATCAAAGAGTATTCCCTAATCAAAAGTGTCTATAGTCTTTAAAACAAAAATATTATTGTGCTGAATTGGTTCGGATCATTTTGAACACCTCTGGTAGAAATATATTGAAGGTTATATAATAAGTATAGAGCTAAGCAAATATATTACATCTTTTAAAATATTTGATTGGACAAAGTCGGAGGGCCTAATTGTGGCCTCACAGAGACCTCGTAGATTTTTTTTTTTTTTTTTTTTTAGGATTAAGTTCGGAAGATTGGATTGGAGCCCAAAATTTTTAGCAGATAAATTAAGTCAGTACCCTTTATATCGTTGAATTCGAACTGCAAAATAAATAGCTGCATTGACTTGTGAATGGGAGTCTTGCAGACGACAGAAGAAGCAGAAGAAGAAGAAGAAGCTGCTGCACTACGCCATGTAAAGGTGTACAGTATTGAGCTTTAAATGCAGCCATTAATTACCAGAGAATATAAATAGCCATACAGACCAGCAGTAAAGAATATAAATAGTTAAACCAGCATAGGAAACACACATATTTGGACCCAACACGGCAACATGAACACAGCAAACAAAGACAATTGGACCCCCAAAAAATCAACAAAGGCACGCCAACAGAAGCAGCAGACGAGAAAGTTTAGACCCAGCCAGCCACGCATATCAATCAAGATCACGCAACATCTTCTCGCTCGTGTTCCTTGGCCATCTCCTCCAGCGACACGCCCTTCGACTCCGGCACCAACAGCGAGAACAGCAGCCCCAGGAAGTTTGTGACGACGAGCACGAAAAGCGCGTTGCGGACGCCGATGCCGGCCGGGTAGCCCTTTTCCCTCTTCGCTGGGTCCCTGCTCTGCGCCGCGTACAGGAACCCGAAGGCGCCCACGATAGCCCCGGCCTTGCCTGCGGCAGCCGAGATGCCGTGGCACGTGGACCGCAGCCGCGCGGGGTAGATCTCCGCCGGCACGATGAAGGTAGTGCTGTTGGGCCCGAAGTTGGCGAAGAAGAAGGTGAATCCGTACATGATGACGAAGCCGATGTGATGAGTGGTCCAGTGGTGGTAGGGGATGGCGAGGCCGAGCATGAAGACGGTCATCATGAAGAATCCCATGACCTGGATCCGGAACCGCCCCATGATTTCGATGAAGGCCACGGTGAACCAGTAGCCTGGCACGGTGCCGCAGAGCGCGATGAGGGTCTGAGCCCGGGCGATCCGGAACACCTCCTCGATTGCGTTCATGGTGGCCGCCTTCGGAATCCACCCGATGGCGGTAAAGATGTCCTTCTGGAACAGGTTCTGGCTGTAGAAGGCGATGTCCAGGAAGAACCAGGTGGTGGTGGTGGCTACGAGGTGGAGACCGTGGCGGCGAGCGAACTCCCGGGAGAAGAGGCCGAAGCTGTTGGCCCGGTCTGCGACCAGCCTCTGTGCATTTTCCGCGTCCTCCTCGAGTTCCATGTTGAGCACCTTCGACATGTCGGCCGCCGCCTGCTTCGTGTTCTTGGCCACAAGCGCGGTGTAGCGGGCCGTCTCCGGCATCTTCATCCGCCAGTAGTAGGTGAGCGCCGCGGGGACGGCGCCGAACATGAGGATGATGCGCCACACGTAGTCGGCCTGCCGCACGGTGGAGCCAATCGGGTCGACGCTGAACGGCGGGACGTCATACCTGTTCTTGAACCCCGCAGACACGGCGATGGCGACGATCCCGCCTGCGAGGATGCCGAAGCCCTGCATGGCGAAGACGGCCGCGATGAAAGCCCCGCGGGTCTTTTTGTTGGCGTACTCCGACATGATGGTGGCGGAGAGCGGGTAGTCGCCGCCGATGCCGAAGCCGAGCCAGAAACGGAAGAAACAGAGGGTGGTCACGACGGCCTTGGGGGAGGAGCTGAAGGAGAGGCCGGAGGCCACGGAACATATGACCATGAGGACGAGGGTGAACCCGTAGACCGTCTTGCGGCCGAGCTTGTCGCCAAGCCACCCGAAGAAGAGCTGGCCTGAGAGGGTGCCGCAGAAGGCGACGCCGTTGACGGCAGCGGACACATTGGGCGGGAGCGTCCCGGGGGACGTCGAGTTGGGGTCGTAGTAGTAGATGCGGCCGAGGAGCTTGGTGATGAGTGAGATGCAGAAGAGGTCGTAGGCGTCAGTGAAGAAGCCCATCCCGGCGATGACGATCGCCGTGAAGTGGTACAATTGTGTCCGAGCGACGTCGAGCGCGCCCAACACCTTAAGCTGTTCTCCCGCCATCCCTGCACTCCTCCTCCTTGGACGTACAATTCTTTACCCTGCAACATACACACATGCGAGAGAGAAGGTTCATATCTCAAAAGAATTTTACATATGAAGTGCAAAGCAATACATGTACATATGTATATAGCAAACTGTATACAGTGCGTCTCTAAGTATATGTAATGAGTAGGACAAAGAAAAGAAGAAGAGCAAACATAAGCCCAATGCAAAGATGTGAGGTTTCATCCGACCTCTGTGAGAGGAGAGAAAGGGAACGCTGGGCCAACAGGAGAGGCGAGCAAGTGATGGTGGTTGTTCTCGACATGTTAGGGCTTATATATTACGTGAGATAACGTCGAGAAGATAAGCTAAATCACTTAATTAAAAGCCAGGAAATAGAATATTTAGGTCAACTATCTCCTAACCAAGTCATGCACTCAACCCAATGTATTTCTATTGGTGTAGTCAAAAGGGTTGCTGTAGGGTAACTGAGAGAATATTCTCTACTTAGTAGTCGGAGAATGAATAAAGTAGAGAGAAAATTTGATTGTCGAATTATTTTACGTATTTTAGGAGAGATATGTGCATGCATGTCTACTTTGCCAGTAGCTGTCGGATTCGATAGCTGACCACTATCAATTATTCTCGTTTAATTCCGGATATCGGTTACCATAGAATTAAAGATGAGTCATTCAATTAAATAAAAATTCCCCTTTCTGATATGAATTTAAGCAAGCTAAGATCACTCTCAATTCCTCGTTGCAGACTGCACATAAATGGATTGACTAAGCAAACATGTTCTACTTGATTAATCAGTGAATAAAGTTTTATACGTGTATGTATGACATGTTCTCCTTTCGAGGAATTGACTTTTGTTTCTTTCTTTTAAAGCGGATAGATTGCTACTTGGATTTTTGCTGATCGTGTTCATGTTGGGTATGACTAATTTGATAATGACTGGTATTATTTCTTTTAGATAAATTATTGTTTGACCTTTTTTGTTATTATTATTTATAATATTTTATAATTATGTTCGATTTGACTTATCTCGATGCTTAAATGTCAAATCTTCTCCGAGCTTTTATGTACCGGAAAATTATGGGAATAGTGATAAGGGACCATTTGGTCGGGGATGCACTTCGAATACTCAACTTTCTCTCGTTTCATCAAAAGCTAACTTAAGTTTTATAGGGATCGAGTTGGGAAATCCTCCTCCCGACCTTGATCTGTGTGTAGGAGCTCAGCGACGGAGAAGCATACCACTCATCAAGAGAGAAGATCGTGCTCGGGAGACAAGGCTCGAACCCGACCCGACTCGACTCGATGCTCACTCTCACCACCCGAGCATCTGCATTGGTGACCTTACGCATACGAAATCGAACCAAACCGTGCTAACACCTCAATCACGACGTAAAGGTTCACTGACAAAAGGGACTCGCTAAGTTTATATAATCAATGAGAGATAATTATGAAATGGAGGTCATTCATTGCATATCAAAAATATATGTTTCTTTTTCGTCCTCCGCTTTCATTCCGTAACGCATAATATATTCTCCCTTTCTTTGTCTTTATTTATTACTTCTTTTTGCTGCTTTATCTTTCTTTCGTATAGGAGGTGATCGAAGATGGATGGCTGACCCTAAAAGCTCGAAACAAAAGCAACATGCAGCGGACGTCAACGGAGCACGAAGAGAGGATAAGTACGGAAACTACTCCTTCGTTGAATGATTGATGAAGATAATAATTAAGACAAAATCATCGGCCCATTTACAAACAACTATTTGTCTTTTTCTGAAATTAGAAAGAATGGTCAACGAGTTCTCTTTTGGTGATCTCTGAGGTTGTGTTTAGATTCCAGAATTATGCTTGTGGTACGTACGATCCAGTTGGATGGGTTTAGGTTGAAGGATTCATCCGAGGACTATAATAATTCCTCATAAATTGATTTTGAAAACTCTATCGCTATAAAATATTTACGTATTAAAAAAAAAAAATTTAAAGAGAGTTGGATATGTTTTTGAGTTAATTATGCACGCAAACAGTTTGATTCAGACTCGGATACTGAAGAAAACAACAATATATAGCTTTCGTCTGGCTGGATTCACTTTTCTTGACAATTGCGGCCATTAGAGTAATGCTTCGTCGGAACATTATTCTCCTTAATGGTGATTTAAAGAAATGATAAAGCAGCTGTTGCGGTTTAGGCTCCGGTAATCGTAGCAAATAAGGACCCCTCGATTCAAGTAGGGTGGCCAAGCGCGTGGGCTTGCAAGCGATGGGCCTGGCCTCGCCTGCATGGGGGCAATTACGTAAACAATCAATTTTTATTTTTGTTTTTGTTTTTTTGTCTCAATTAACTACTTTATTTATAATACGTCCAGGAAAACGAAATAGCAAAATATGATAAGAGGAAACGAAATCTCCTCCGTAGGTCATTAAATATCGGATTTTGATGATTAAACTAATTGATTATGTTTAGATGTTTAACTGTATTTTGAGTGATGCAGGTCTACTTGATTAGGATTAGACAGTTGACGTAGGAGGAATTGACGTTGCGTCGGAGGAGATCACGTCAGGATATTGGACGGCAGAAGGCTTCGAACATCGGGCATTGGGCCAAGGAGAGAGGAATTACGCCAAAGATAGCGAGGTTGCGGAGGTCAACCGCCGATTGGGCAACAAGCCGCAAGAGAGGACGATGCGCTAAAGAATCGGACGAAGCGCCAACCAATGACGTGCCGGGCAACAGAATGTCAATTCGCGTTGTAATAACTGTCTAGATCGGAGTAGAGTTTTGGTTTGCATGTGTAGGATTAACTACGATAACGATGAAGACATAAAGCGAAACAAAGTATGGAGTCAAGCACGAAGGATTCGTTGGGAGTTCAAGAGTTCGACGGAAGTCCGAAGGTTCGTCGGGAACGCTGTCGGAACTAGCCGAGAATGAGTAGGGAGCTTGCCAAAGGGTTTTTCGGAAGCCCGCCGGAAGGTTCATTGGAAGTTCGTGGAGTTTGCCGAGAAAGATCGTAGCTTGCCGAAGAAGCTCGTTGGAACTCGCCAAGATCAAATCGTGAAGTCTAGGAGCTTGCCGAAGGGTTTTTCGGAAGCCCGCCGGAAGGTTCATTGGAAGTTCGCGGAGTTTGCCGAGAAAGATCGTAGCTTGCCAAAGAAGCTCGTTGGAACTCGCCAAGATCAAATCGTGAAGTCTAGGAGCTTGCCGGGAGTCCGCAGAATGGTTTCCGAGAGTTTATCGGAAGACCGTCAGAAGTTCGCCGGAAGAAGTCTTGACTTACGGACTTTGTAATAGCTTAGGAAATGTCTTTAAATTTGTAGTTAGCATGTTAATTAGGGTTAGGATTAGGTGTTAATCCTATAACCCAAGTAGGGGCCAATTGGGCCCGAGTTCGGGCTAGTTTGGAGCCCAACTAGTGAGCTGTAATAGTGTAGGCGGTGGCACCGCCCAGAACCCGAGAGCTGAGCGGTGGCACCGCCCAGCACCCGAGAGGTCCGGCGGTGGCACCGCCAGCCTCGGAAACCCAAGAGAATTCAAATTTTTGGAGCCCAAATTTGAATCCTTTTGGGGCCTATAAATACCCCTCTATTCTCAGCTGAGAATACAACCTTTGAGAAGCAAGAGATTGAGAAAAGAGCCTTAAAAAAGTCTTAGCAAGTATAGTTTTTCAAATTATTTTAGTGTTCACCTCCTCCTATCTTGTTGAAAAGAATTGTAAGAGTGTGAACCACTTGTAAAGGTTGTAAGAGGGGTATTAGTCCTTCCCCTACAAAGAGATTTGCTAGTGGAAGTTGGGAGCCTCTTCGAAGAAGGCTTCGCAAGTGGATGTAGGTCATTTTGACCGAACCACTTTAAAACTGCTGTGTTATCTGATTTGCGTCTGACTCTTGTCATTTACATACTGCAAACTTCTTTACTTAGCCACTACGCTTCCATACACTTCTAAGTTATCAAGCTTCAAAATAGGTTTTAATCGATATTGGTTTTTATCGTACGGAGGATTTTTCTAAAACCGAAGTTTTAATCCGCTACACTAATTCACCCCCCCCCCTCTTAGTGCCGCTCTGATCCTAACAATTGGTATCAGAGCCACGGTTTTCTACTTTGGTTTAACACCCAAATAGAAATGACTCTTTACGGCTTTCAAGAGAGTTACTCTCTCATTTGTCCTCCATTTTTCAATGGGACGGACTATACTTATTGGAAAACTCGAATGAGAGTTTTCTTACTTTCTTTGGATTTGAATTTATGTCACATAGTCGAAAATGATTTTGAAATATCTTCTCTTCCAATGAACCATTGGAATGATTTGGAGAAGAAGATGTTTTCTTTAAACGCAAAGGCTATGAATGCCTTATTTTGCGCTTTGGACAAAAATGAGTTTAATCGGATTTCTACGTACGAAACGACTTTTGATATTTGGCAAACACTTGAAATCATACACGAGGGAACTAGTAGAGTCAAAGACTCGAAAGTTAACATTTTATTGCATAATTTTGAGTTTTTTCGAATGCAACCAAACGAGACTATAGGCGACATGTACACCCGTTTCACGGATGTCGTCAATAATCTAAGAGTTCTTGGTAAATCTTTTTCGAACTTTGATCTCGTAAGCAAGATCTTAAGATCCCTTCCAAAAAGTTGGGATCCTAAAATAATCGCAATACAAGAAACAAAAGATTTAAATATTTTTCCACTTGAAGAACTAATTGGTTCGTTGATAACATATGAAATGGTGCACAATGCACATGATGAACATGATGAACATGATGAACAAAATCACCTTCCAAAGAACAGGAAGGATTTGGAACTCCGGACAAATGAATACCACTTGAGCGATGACTCAAGTGATGAGGACAATGATGAACTTGAACTTCAAACACTAAATCTTAATAAGTTTATTAAATAAAAATATAAAATAAATAATGAACTTGAATGAAGGAAGAGGCCAAAGAAGAAGAAGGCAACCAAGGATGAATAAAAAACTTTCAAAAACTTCCAAAGATGAAACGATGAATTGGGCTTTGATGGGCTTCGACTACAAGGTAAGTAACTCAACTCTCTTGAATTATTTTGAAATTACTTGAAGTTTTTCATGAGTGCTTAATTTAGATAATAGGAATAGAAAATAAAAAAATATTTTTCAAAAACTATATCATGTTTTTCTTTTTAGCATCTTTTGAAAAATTAAAAAATTTGATCATGAAAAGTATATTGTAAGGTTTAATGCATGTTATGAAATATTGAATGATGTATGCAACATTAGGGATGATAATTATATGATATGTGATAATACTTAGGATTAATCCATGCATGTGTATCTTGATGATTTTATGTCATGCATAATGATCATGCTTAATAAATTTTGAAATTATGCATGATGAATCTTGTGATTTATGGATTATTTATTTTTACCATAATGAAAGTGCCTTATTAATCTTTGTTATAACAAATCTTACACTTGGTTTTAAACATGATATATGTTTTTATTTGACATAAATAAAACAAAATCATATGTTTTGAAACAATCGAAAAGAGGAAAACATTCTTGAAAATTATTTTGCTCAATCTTATTGATTTTGATGAATCCATTTGTATCATCTTTGTGAATCTCTTGGATTTTGATAATGATTTTGATGATTTAAATTTGAATAAATTTTTATCGAAATCATAATCTTGATTTCTTGAAACTTATAACATGAAATCCTTTATGAATCAAGATTTCTCACTCTTTATTCTCTTATATTTTGAGAAAATTTTCAATATGAATCATAAGTGTTCTTATGCATAAATTGAAATCTTTTTCTCCTACATTTCCTTTTATGATTTATTAAAGAGAATATCCTTTTTGAAAATTCTTGACTTAAAATTTTATTTAAAAATCTCTTATTATTTGATCTCCTAAGATTTTCCTTTGATTATTTATGAAGAGGCTTTTCAGAAAGAAATCATGTCTTTTGGCATTCACATATTCTAATATTTTATGGTATGATTTTTATGTAATTCCTTGTATTTATGAAATATTCATTAATTTATTTTGATGAAAAGTTATGATCATGAATGGTAGGATAAAATTTGACAAGTTAATACCATCATGATTTGAAACATTTATGATTTGAAATTATGCATGCGATTGTTTTTTATTATGATGATATATGCATATAATGTGTATCATGAATACTTTATTATCATACATGAAAATAGTGATAAATATTTTAAAAATAAATATTTGTATCATGTTAGATGATTTTACATTTTGTGCATGATGAGTTATAGTAATGATTGTACATCAATTTGCTTTATTATGAATTATATGAATCTTGATCGTGAACTTGTTAAGAAGAATTTTAATGAACCATGAATCATATCTTTGGTATTCATGAATTGATCCTTATTGATATATTTCATGAATTCTTTGCATATTTAGCTTGTTGAATGATTGAAATTTTTAGCCATTGAGTCCTCCCTTTTTGACTTTGATAAAGGGGGAGAAGGTTTCGCTAGCTTGTGTATTGAAAATGAAAGTAAACTTCCTAGCATGCTAGGGAAGTAAAACATGCAAGCTTGCACTTCTCAAAAGGAGAAGAAAGATATTGCCTATCGAAAGAAGCAAAGAGTGCAAAACTTAGAAAACTTGCAACAAAATTGCTCTTGCCATGCTTTGAAAATAGATTGATATCCTTAAAAGCATCGCATTAAATTTTTTAGTGTATCGCAATGTATCACATGTATCACAAATTAAAATTTTTGAGACTATTATCATATCATGTTTAACAATTGATATCTTTCATTTATATGATAAATTATCATCTCATGATGTATCACATAATGATATCATGATTTGCGATTGTATCATGTGATCCTTGGTGAATTTTTATATTAATATCTTTCATGAAATGATTTCTTTGCATTAGTATCTTGTATGCATCCTATGATGATTGAAATATTGATTGATGCAAAGTTGATGTAAATGTCTAAATCATTAGTTCCTCTCCTTCTTTTTTGACATTGGCAAAGGGGCAGAAAGTTATTGCTAGCTTGCACACTTGAATGAAGAATTTGCTAACTCGATCATTGTAATAAAGAAATTTGCTATATCAAACATCATAAATATTGTTACTTGCGAAGAAAAGCAAAGTGCAATCTTGCATAAAAATTCAAGTGTTGAATTGTCATGATTGAACTTAAGAATCTTGCTATGCTTTTGTGTTTATATGTTGTGATGAAAATCTAGCTTCATATGCAAAAACTTGCATATCTTTTAAAATAGCTAGAGCTACTTCCTCTTTTTGTTGATGACATAGGGGGAGAAGTATATTGATGACTTTATGCATTGAATTGAATATTTTATATATTTGCATGATGGTTTAAATGTTTTTCATAAGATGTGATGAATGTTACTTGGATTTGGGATAATCCAAGTGCTCTATCAATGACATATTGATTGTGGGAGTTTGGTTAAACTCTGGGGAGTTAAGGTTAACTCCGTTAGTCATCAATTATTTGTCATCATAAAAAAGGGGGAGATTGTTGAATCTCGGATTTTGATGATGAAACTAATTGATTGTGTTTAGATGTTTAACTGCATTTTGAGTGATGCAGGTCTACTCGATCAGGATTAGACAGTTGACGCAGGAGGAATTGACGTTGCGCCGGAGGAGATCACGTCAGGATATTGGATGACAGAAGGCTTCGGATATCGGGCATCGGGCCAAGGAGAGCGGAATTGCGCTAAGGATATCAGGGTTGCGGAGGTCAACCGCCGATTGGGCAACAAGCCGCAAGAGAGGACGATGCGCTAAAGAATCGGACGAAGCGCCAACCAATGACGTGCCGGGCAACAGAATGTCAATTCGCGTTGTAATAACTGTCTAGATCGGAGTAGAGTTTTGGTTTGCATGTGTAGGATTAACTACGATAACGATGAAGACATAAAGCGAAACAAAGTGCGGAGTCAAGCACGAAGGATTCGTTGGGAGTTCAAGAGTTCGATGGAAGTCCGAAGGTTCGTCGGGAACGCTATCGGAACTAGCCGAGAATGAGTAGGGAGCTTGCCGAAGGGTTTTTCGGAAGCTCGCCGGAAAGTTCATTGGAAGTTCGTAGAGCTTGCCGAAGAAGCTCGTTGGAACTCGCTAAGATCAAATCGTGAAGTCTAGGAGCTTGCCGGGAGTCCGTAGAATGGTTTCCGAGAGTTTATCGGAAGACCGCCGGAAGTTCGCCGGAATCTCGTCGGAAGAAGTCTTGACTTACGGACTTTGTAATAGCTTAGAAGATGTCTTTAAATTCATAGTTAGTATGTTAATTAGGGTTAGAATTAGGTGTTAATCTTATAACCCAAGTAGGGGCCAATTGGGCCCGAGTTCGGACTAGTTTGGGCCAAGTTTGGAGCCCAACTAGTGAGTTGTAATAGTGTATGCGATGGCACCGCCCAGAACCCGAGAGCTGAGCGATGGCACCGCTGGACTGAGCGGTGGCACCGCCCAGCACCTGAGAGGTCCGACGGTGGCACCGCCAGCCTCAAAAACCCAAGAGAATTCAAATTTTTGAAGCCCAAATTTGAATCCTCTTGGGGCCTATAAATACCTCTCTATTCTCAGCTGAGAATACAACCTTTGAGAAGCAAGAGATTGAGAAAAGAGCCTTAGCAAAATCTTAGCAAGTCTAGTTTTTCAAATTGCTCGAGTCTTCACCTCCTCCCATCTTATTGAAAAGAATTGTAAGAGTATGAACCACTTGTAAAGGTTGTAAGAGGGGTATTAGTCCTTCCCCTACAAAGAGATTTACTAGTGGAAGTTGAGAGCCTCTTCGAAGAAAGCTTCGCAAGTGGATGTAGGTCATTTTGACCGAACCACTTTAAAACTGTTGTGTTATCTAATATGATTAAAAAAATAATTTTATAGAATTAAAAATTAAGAAAGAGCTATATTTCATTAAAGTAATCGGTTAAACATAAAGATCTCATTCTAATTATACCATTGTAATATATAATTAACCCTCTCAAAACACCATTGTAATCAACATTATAAAATATAACAGAATAAATTTTAAATTAAAAATAAATAATTTTAAATTTTACTAAAATCATAATTTTATCTTTTTAAAATTAATTTAAAATACTTTTCAATTTTAACTCTACCTCATATCATTATACCATTTAGCCTAACTCTCGAATTAGGAATCTAACTTAAACTCAAATTAATTCATTTTTATGCAAATCAAGAATTAGTATTCTAATCAAGAATCTGTATGTAACAAACAGTCTTGTGTTTTCAATCAATCCAAATTTTATTGGGTGAAAATTGGGTTACATAGAACTGAGAAATATAATATAGAACTTGTTATTTAGAGCCCATTTTTTACTTTTTGACAACCTCTTTACTATTCAAAATCTATTAAGAAATTAATAAAATAATATTTTATTATTTATAACCCCCTCTAATTTTGATTTTTTTTTTTCTTTCTTACATCCGATCATTGCCTATATGATGCTCTCCAATGCTCATTATCGTTGCTCTCTAATCCATATTCTTGTTGATTATCCTCGGTTCCAATTCGTGTTCTTTCACCTAGATTGTGCATCTTTAGTCGATACTAAGATACTAAGATGAAGAGAAAAAAAAAGAGAGAAGAAAAGAAAAGAAGATGAGGAAATTCATTTAGAAAAGAATAATTTTAAAATATTAAAAATTTTAAAATAAGATTTTAAATAGTAAATAAAAGGTTATAAATAGTGATATCTATATAATATTTGTATTTTACACGACGACCTAAATCGATCCTTTTATAGATCCTCGAGGTTTTAATAAATTATTTTTTATAAAAAAAATATAATTTTAAGATTATTGACTCGTATGGACTCGATGGTTTGTACTAAAAAAATTTATCTTTATTAATAATCAGAAAAAAAAATTAAAATTGAGAGAAAAATCTAGTCTATTGAACAATCAAGTTCCAACCACTTAAATTCCAAATAAGAAGAAGCCAAGTTAAACATCCAAAGGAGACCTGAGAAAAGCACAAAGAAAAGAAAATATGCAATTCTTCAAATATCGTGCAATCAAACTTTGAAAAGTAGTAGCTCTACCTACCTACCTTGTTTGTAATTTTCAATCGCTGAAAACAATTATTTTGTTATTTCCTACAATATATATTTTCTTAGAACCATATGAAAATTCAAACTAGCATTATTAGTTTTGTCTTCTTTTCTAGGTGAACCCTCACCAACAACAAGTCATAGTCGATGTCTTCTTCTCTCATTGCCGGAGAAGTCGTCGTCACGACACAATATAGCAGGGCTACTTTTGGCCAGACGGTGCAGCAGAAGCTTCTGGGACAATTGATCAGGTCTTCTTCACATGGTATGCGCATCCATCGATGCTCTCCTTTCTGTTCTGTTCTGTTCTGTGCGTGAAGAAAGCAATGATGTCAACAACAGTTGTGCTAGCCTTCAACTCTTGCGTCCATCATTTGAGCAGTCCAAAGAGAAACGGATGACCCGTACGACGAACACCTGACTCCGTTTGCCGCATTGAAACGTTTCCCCCGTTCTTCACCTTCTCCCCGCGTGACGACGCTGTGTTGACTTGCGGACCTCGGGTTTTAGATCTTTAAAAGGTTCCGCGGACTCTGTTTCCCTTCACCCCAAGAAAGCTAGGAATTGGCTCTGCAAAATGACGATGAAGATCGAGGGGTTGTTCTCTGCCATCGGCCTCCTCGTCCTCCTCCTCCTGTCTCGGAGCCATTTAGCTACATCCCAAGAAGTTGGTACGACTTGATGCTCCGTCGACCAAGTGTTCGATGTTGGAACAGGTTTGCATCTGCTATATGTAACGAGCTCTGATGGGTTTGGTTTCTGGTTCCTGAGTGCAGAGGACGAGAGCGAGTTCAGCTACGAGGAAGGGAGTCCTAATGGCCCCCAACGCTGGGGAGAGATTCGCGAGGAATGGGCGATCTGCAACAACGGCGACATGCAGTCTCCTATCGATCTGCTGCATGAGAGGGTCAAGGTTTTGCCCGGGTTAGGGAGACTAAGAAGGAGCTACAGGGCTGCCAATGCGACGCTCAAGAACCGCGGCCATGACATAATGGTAGCTCCTGAACATTCTTTGAGCAAACAGCTTCTTGCATCCTCTTTACTTCATCATCCCTCATTTTGCTGTGCTACACTGATGCAGTTGGAATGGACGGAAGAAGCAGGAAGGATTCACATCGATGGAACGGACTATGAGCTCAAACAATCCCACTGGCACTCTCCCTCCGAGCACAGTATCAATGGCAAGAGGTCCTCTCCTACTCAAACAACATCACTGTTCTTCTCTTCCCTTCTTTTTTCTGCATGATACACGACGAGAAAACCCAATTCGGACCTTAGCATAGAGTTTTGAGTCTATTTCCTGGTATCTTTCCGCAGGTTTGCTCTTGAGCTCCACATGGTACACCAATCGGCCGACGAACGCGTAGCTGTAGTTGGCATCATGTACAAGATTGGCCGACCGGATTCATTTCTAACAGAGGTGATCTTTCTTTCTCTGCACGATTACTGATGTACTCAGGAAGTCAATCACAAACACTGCTATGTTTCCTTTGCAGCTGATGGAATACATCGAAGAGATAGCTGGGAACAAAGAAGAAGAGAGAGTTGTGGGGTTTGTGGACCCAAGACACATAAAGATAGGAAGTAGGAAGTACTACAGATACATGGGCTCTCTTACTACACCACCTTGTACCCAAGGAGTGGTGTGGACCATCAGTGAAAAGGTAAAGTCTGCACCTTAAGCCACTAGTGCAGTTGCAAGAATCTCCTCTCTCCAGTCTCATAATTGTCTTTGCTGAAACATATATTTGAATCCACTGTTGATCACAGATCAGAACCGTGTCAAAAGATCAAGTCAGTTTGCTGAGAGAGGCTGTGCATGATGTAAGTTTTTACTCCTCTGCAAGAAAGCAATTCTTCTGTATGTTTCGATAGAAGAGAGGACAATATCCTGACATCATCACATTACATCGTCGTTTCCAGGATGCAGAGAAAAATGCCAGGCCGCTTCAACCACTTAACGGACGCGAGATCCAATTCTACACACCTCGGCTTCGTAAAAACGATGAGATCTTCCACCCATAAATTTGCAGCTGATGATAATTCCCGATAGAATCGCAGCTATAGTACAGAGTTATATTGCTTCACGTCTGTCTTATTTGGAGGCACTGTATTATGGGTTGGGTGGGTTTTCAGCGTATTATGTATGTATTTATGAGGTAGGTTATCACTATGAGATTTCCCGGTGAGCCATGAATATTATATTTTGAGTGTGGGGTTATGGTTGGAGACTTTATGCTTATTTCCTTTTACTCATTATATGGAACACACTTATTACAAGGTTAATGGTTGTAAAGAGCTGATGCAATTGTGTGCTTTGCCTCATTTTCTACATTGATTCACGCTGATTCAAGAACAGTATACAATCAGCTTGAAATCACTGAATTGGAGTCAGAACCAGTAGATCACTCACTATATACAGTCCACTTGATGCTCATCGATTCCAATCTAAGTTAACCCAACCCAGAAACGTGAGATCGGAGGGGCTGAGTTGGGCTCGGACTATCCAATTTGTCCACCCTGGCTCGCAGCATGGGGGACCTGCTTGGGTTCGTTTGGCCCTCCTCGTTGATACGTAGTCAGTGGATACGGGGCACGGTCTATTATGTTGTGATACCCCACCAAGCATGGCTTTGCCGTTTTAGACCCCGAAACAACGTTCCGTTTTCTTCAAGCACGACGCTTATCGGATCGGATCCGGCCATTTCTTTGTTCGCCTTATTCCGTCCTTTGCACCGTTCATGCCCTAATCGAAGGGGGAGAAAGGGAAGAAGAACAAGGGAGGAACAGGTGGTCTACCGAGGAAATCGCCGGACACCGGAGCCCTTACCACCGGCAGAGACAGAGGATCTGACGTCATCGCCCACCGACTGAGACGCAGCGCTGGTACTTCTTCTTCTTCTTCTTCTTCCGATCGACCGTTTCCCTTGTTACCTCTGCCCTCCTTTCCTTTTTGAAGTCGCTTTCCTCTTCGATGCTACACCGTCGTCTCTCCAGATCGTGGGCAGATTTCCATGGCGAATGGAGAGTGGAGCTGTTGCGTCCTGGCGTTGAGATTGTTCATGTGGCTTTCAAATTGTTTTCGCTCATACTATTCTTGTTCGATTGCTTTCTTTTCAGTTGTTTCTTTTTTATGTGGGAGTTTCTGCTTTCTGATTTGTGATAGAAAATTTTGACGTTGCATGCGTAGTTATTCAAGCAGAGATTTCGCTTTCCATGGTTCCTTTTTTATTTTCTATCTATATTGTACGTAGTTTAGAAAAGGCACTACCAAAACAAATAGTTTATAGACATGTAGTTACTGCTATCTATATCCTTTTTTTTTAATAGTTGCTTAGTTCATAAACGACAACTGAATTGTTCCTGTTGGAGACAGCCTTCTCTATTTTGTTATTGAACTTGCTTTACTTGTGTAGCTATCTCTTAATCTTCTTTTAGTTTGTGTAACACAGTGCAGCAATATCCTCTTTTAGTTTGTTTAACATTATGCAGCAATTTCCCTTTGTTTTATATTTAACTGTTGAAATCCCATATGGTTGTCATTGATGTAAAATCTTTCTTAGTGCTTGTTTAAATTGGACAATCTTCACTGGCCTGTGAAAGATTCAGTGTACCTAGGAGATCTCAGACTATTCTCGTGTAGATGTTTTTGTTATTGTCGTTTTGATTGTTCAAATGGTTTTTATGGTGTTTATTTCATGGTAACTGTTGTGCAGTTGGTTAATTGGTACTTTACTGTGAATGTTGAGCCATGACATTTTGCTTTCATCTTAATATCTCAAATTTCAAACTAGCCATATTTATTAACCACACTTTTTCACTAATTATTTTTATTGAATCATGTTCTTCTTGTCTTGTGTACATTTTCCTTTATCCTTTTAGACCTATGAGATGAAATATGAATTTTCTTTTTCAACCATTTGCTATAATGGAAAACCTCACAATTGTTCAAGTAGGCAGTGTTTAGGGAGTGAGAGTATTGACCTCAGCTTGGGCACTAAATACACACCTGTATCATGATGGCATAATGTTGTAAATATGGTCAGCACGAGGCATTGGCTTGCGTTTCATGGTAGCACCTTGTTATTACTGTAAGTGGTGCAAGTGGTGGTTGTCATGTATGGTATGAAGTGAGGTGTGCTTTGGAGTTTGCACCTTGAACAATCCTTGATATGTTGGATGCATGCAAATACAGTAAGAAGTTGACCGTGAAAGAATGTTCTTGTGCTCAACAATTTATACAAAAACATAAAAAAAGAATTATTGTCATAGTGTAAATGTATGGAACATGATAAGAACATACATAAAATCATGCATGTAGATTCTTATGTATGGTTTGGAGAACAAGGGCATGGATTAAAAAATGCTTAATTACATGGGAGTCATTATTAGTGGAGTGAAATGAATGTTATATAAACCAAGGTTCACTGTACTATGGTGTACCGCTCGATACGAGCAGTATGTATTGGTCCAATAGAAGATCGGTATGGGCGGTACATACCAATCTATCAGTACACCCCATCATACCGTGTGTCGGTGCATTGGTACATACTGTACCATTGGTTGGTCGGTACAGTGGTACGAACTGATAAGGCGAACTATGATATAAGGATAGGGAAAGTTAACTGGAACTACCTACAAGGAAGTCAGAATTAGGTTATCAAAATAAAAATGTTGAAAATGTAAAATGGAGTATGAGGAGCAAATTCTCTCCTATGATAACCTTGGAAAATATTTTGGAGCAGAATATGTGTAACAAGGATGCTCTCTGTAGCTTTCTATATCTGTACCAGGTATATGCAAGTTATGATGTTTCTGGGATCCTTCTTGAATACGTATCTACTGCTTCTTCAAAATTATTTTTTTGTAAGTATTTATCACAATCTTTTAAGATATCTAGAAGATACTTTGTAATCATTTCTTGCATGATGACTTATAAAAAGATCTTTCAATCTTTTCTGCTCTCTTGGATTGCTATGTTGTCTTCTCTTTTTTCTTTTTTTTTTCTAAATTTATTTTCGGACAGTTAATATGTAAGAATTCCTAGGGGTAATGTAATTCCCACTGCACTGGATCTAACAGTATTTTGATTCATGTTGTGGGATTGTATATCCTGTCCTCTCTCTTGCATGCATCGTATGTGGGTGGTGGGCAAGTGGAGGCAGGCCAGACATGCACCTCTTTTTCTTTGATTATTGAGCGTCAATGACAGACAGCAGTGTTCACTTACTGCCATTGCTCTTTTCTTTTCCCCTTTTCCAGCAAAGCAAATAGGTTGGAATCGACGACAGGCTCCTGGTCTGGTTTTGGATGAATTCAATTAATATACCACTTACTAACGTAGCATCCTGTTGTTTTGATACTAAGTGCAGCAGGTTCAAGCATCATAGTTCAATGTTAATAATTTATGAAAAGGGTTCAGCCTAGTTGCTATGTTTGACTCTTCCCAAACCCACCATTGGCTATGGTCTCTTGCCTCTTGCACTCTGTTACCCTTTTGACTGTAGTATGATAGACAATGATAAGTTCTTTAGCTACCAAGGATTAGAAGGCAACATACATGATTTTTTTTATTTAGATAAATCTTTTTCTTTTCTGATTGCACTTTATAATAAGTGGTTTCTTTCTTTCTTTTTTTTGTTTATATTCAACATTAAATTGTTCTGTTGAGGCTTATGCATACAAACAGTCCTTATAGGCAGTTCAATAGAATAGTCTCTCTGTTACTGGTTCTCACACCTTGGAACCTGTAGGAGCCATTGTCTATGACTACTATGGATATGATTATTTCACAAATGAACATACAAGTTTCTTAAGACTAGGCTGAATTTTCCAAATTGCTCTCATGGTCATACAATCATGTCTATATGCATGTAGCTTGTTACGATGACAAATTGGTTGATGAATTGAGGCTGCGACTTTATGGATCATGCCTGATGCATGAATTTTTAGGCATCCTCTAGTACAAAAGGAAAATGGTCATTACTGGAAATTCCTTATTATTACAGTGGATTATGGAAATGATATGTAGTTCTTTTATCTGGTATATAAGAGATATAATCTCCCCATTTATATACATAAAATGCTTTGAAATATTTAGTTATTTCTTTGAGACAGTTTAGAAAATCAACTATTTCTTCATGAGGGAAGTAATCCACAAGAGCTTCAAGGATAAGAGCCATGAAGTATCCACCTGATTTAGAAATACAAAAGCAAATTTGTTAACCAAAGCAGCAGAAAAGCATGAGCTATTTTTGTGGACTCTGTTAGTAACTTCATTTACGGTGGTAAGGTTGCAAAGATTGACCATCCCAAGAGCATTTGTGGGAGCCTTGTGCATTTAGTACATATTTTTTAGTAACTTCATTTTGTAGGAACATTTAGTAATGACTAGTTGTGGAAGATTATTTACCTAACTAACTTCAGTAGCATTTTATTTTGTGAAAACAACTCATGAGACAATTTAAATAAGTGTAGAACCCAATCTTTCCTGATCAGAAGCAAACAAGTCACACTTTGTATGTGAAACAAAATTTTTTATTTGTTTCTTTAGAGCAGCCTTCTTGGACTATACAGCTTATACAATAGCTTTACTTTGGTGGTTCTGATGTCAAAAAGACGTGTTGGTTTCTCTTCTTGTTTTTGCCTGGTTCTTGTGTCAATCTCTCTCGATCTTGGATTTCTATAGAAAATGTTTATATCATTTAAAAGCTGAACATCTTGATTTGATCTAGTAACGCTTTGCATCAGACTGGTATCAAATTACACTTATTTGGTCACAACCAGATGAAAGCTTATCTTATCAGATATTGTCATTAAATTTGTGGTGTAAATTGGATGCTTGTTTTCATTTTTCCACCTTATAGTTTATCAGTACTTATTATTTACCTCAATAAGCATATTGTTTTGGTTTCGTTACAGGCATATCACTGTTGCTGTCACTCGGCTTTCCCGAATCATGGATCGCACCGATGGAGATGATCATGTAAGTGCTATCTCTTAGCTCAGTCAATCTTCGACCAGCTTAATTTGCCTTGTAAAAAAGAACACTCATAGTGCAGGAAGGAGGCAGTGTCGTAGGCTTCGAAGTACCAAGGTCGCCCGATTCAAGCTACAACAACCCGATACCGGGAAATGAAGATGAAGCTCGAGAGCCTCCACTTGTTCCTCCTCATCTGCACCATACCTTGCTGAACTACCCCCACGGCCAAGACGATCCAAGCAGTCTTTCCATGCCTCAAAATGTGATCCTGAATCACCTCTACATAGGGAACCAAGATGGCCCGAGATCTGTTGTAGCTCTAGGGATCACCCACCGTGTCCGGTCAAAGTACGTTACAGTTGTGCTCTACAAGCCAGTCCAGAGAAGGTGAACTCCATTTTCTTTTGTCGATTGGGTTAATATTCATGAGAGCCTGACTGCTGTGGCTGTGACCAAACTGACAAAGTGGAAACCCATTCTACAATTACTCATCTGCATAAATGGATCTGATTCTCCTTATCATTTCGCCAGGTTTTTGATGGTCACTCTGCATTCTTCTTACTCAAGTCAGTATTTTGGTTTATGGGAGTTTAGTTGTGTGATTTATTATGTAATCTAAAATTTCCCATCTATGATATTTATAGGAGGCCGGTAAAACTCCACAGGGAGGACAGAGAGATCATATATGATTTTGGTTCATATTATTTCCATATAGTCTGATAAAAATACTCTTCTCAAACAACATTACTTGTACTAATTGAAATTAGATTAGGTGTGTAGTTGTTGTTTCTCGATCGCCCAAAATGACTGTGTCCATAGCCCTTCTTCTGAGGTTATTCTGGTCCCAACCCAAATCAAAACCTGCGGTCTGTACTCTTTATCGGTTTTGTGGACATCGAGACCGGAATCCAAGTGAGACAAATTTTCAACCTTAACATGCTATGAACTGAATCATTCCACAGTCTTCCACTATTATGTTGACCTTCTGCACCACATCTGATAGTAACCCGTCCTGCTCTCTCATGTCCTCCCAATTTGAGCTTCTCTCCTTGTGTGTCAGACCCCAGCAAGACGTAGGAATTTAATTGCTGTTATCAGTCAAGACTCTTTTTTTTTTTTATGTATATATATATATATATATATATATATATATATATATATATATATATATATATATATATATATACGGTAAAATTATGATAAAAAAGACTCAAAGTGCATTCATTACATTCTCCTTTTTCGTCTTCCAAGATGTTGGCCTTATCATTAATCATTTCTTCTATTCAGTTTAACGATTAGTCTCATTTGAATCGAAAGAAAATCCAAATATGTCTTTTGACTATCGGAAGTCCATAAGATTTGCTCAATAAGAAAGATTGTGGTCGACTACTTTTGTTATCGGTCTGAGTTCATTTTCTGTCCAAAAACAAAAGAAGCAAGTCCATATCTTGTCTTAGATCAACAGCAACGTGATGCGTGATGGCAGCCACAACAGCCAATTTAATCATCTAGACCCACACCCGTGTGTCTGGGACCCCACGCATTGTCAGCTACTATCACCGCGCGTGGAAGACTGCCACCATCGCTGACATGGTGGAAACACAGCTCTCAAGTCATTTGCTGTGTGATGAGAGACCTCTCATGTTCCAAAAGCAGCAGCCACAAGCACAAGTTATAAAGAAGCACCACCGTCTCTTTTCCTTTTCAGCTCCTTTCCTCTTCCCTACTAGTTTCATCGCACCATCTCAGAAGCGAAGGAGATGGCGACGGCAAAGAGATCAGAGGAGGGCTTGCCGTGCCCCTCGTTTAGCCGCCGGTGCCGGCTGCTGGTGAGGGAGCAGAAGGCTCGGTTCTACATACTCCGGCGGTGCATCATGATGCTGGTTTGCTGGAGTGATCGCGGCGATCTCTGATAGTTGTTTATGAGGAGGACATGGAAGAGATGTACACGTTGTAGTACTTACTACATTCCGCGTGATATGTGGAGGAGCTTTAGTTCTGGGAAATGTAGCTCACGAGGCCATACAACTCATGTATATCTCGTTGAACATAAATCATGGAACTTAATTCTAATGGCTATGCGGTGCACATCGATATCGCAAGTTGCTTTTGTTCTTTATGTTGTTATTTACTTGTGCAGAGGTGTGCTTGACTGACTCTGGCAATTTGGATCCACATCTGGTACATCTGGACACCAAGTAAGAGAAGTTACATGTGATGTGAAGCAGGTACTCCAAAGACGAGCTTCTTCCAACTTAGTTTACTTTCTTTCTTATCATTTGTTTTTCCTGCCTACCCTTTGGAATTCTTTGCTCTCTCTCTCTCTCTCTCTCTCTCTCCTGCTTTCTCTTCGTAGAAACAATGGATCCTATCGTCCAGAGAAGATATCTTGTACTATCATTGTTTTAAGAATATTTAACTAGTAGGGAGCGTTAGGTACCGAGCAATCATACCGAATATGATGTTAAAACCCGAACTAACTCGTTCTTCTTGAGATGATCGAAGAAAGAAAGGCACCACATCAAAGTTACAGTTTGATGTTAGAACGAGTCTTAACGATATCCGATCGCAGAAGCGGTTTCATGTCATCTTCTTCATCAGGAAAATGAATGCCGAGTTTGTCTTGGCGCCTACTGTTCATGTCTCCATTCTGGTTTCAGATTTGCAGCCACCGCTCCAACAGTTCACCATCGAAAAATAACCTGGATTTGGTACTCACTAAGCTTGGTGTGCATGAGAGCTTCTAAGCTGCCATCTCTCCATGCCCAATTCCATGCATCCATGCGACCGAGCTTAGCTTGGATGAGATAGCAAGAACGAAAGAGGCATACATACCGCTATGAGTGATCTGACGCGTTTCTTTACCCTCTGACGGTGAGAGGATGAGGAGAACTCAAACGACCACGATGCAGGTGCTGTCATATCAGTATGCCTTGGCTTTCATCCCGCAGCCGTGTGAAGCTCATGCTCAAGCTGGACGTCTGATTCCAGTACAATCGGCTCATCCATCACTTGATACCGTCGCACGAACAGAAACTGCGAGATCGAACATCCTGGTAATTAAGTCGATAATTTCTGACAGCCAAATGATCATTACAGAGCTGGCGATGGCAACATGACAGAGAGAAGTACGTGATGGTCGTTTACATGCATCTAATATGGACTTGTGGAGTCCAAGAGAAGATTACTGATCGGTCAAATGTGTATATCCTTTTTGTCGTCGGCAGTAGGCTTTTCTTCTTTACCTTTTCCTTTACTTTCTTGGTCATGGTGACTGGGTGGGTGGGTTGGGTTGCTGTGGCTCTTTTGCCACTGTGGGTGATTCCTACTGGAAATGTAGATCTTGTACTTCCTGTTGCTCTGCAAATTCAAGTTCTACTCATCTGATGGATGTGGATCATAGTGCAGGACTTTGGCGGAAAGTGAAAGCTAAAGAAAGATTAATTCGGTATGATAATGCTGTACTTAATCACACTGATAAACAAATGCTTTCATCATGTGACAATCATTTTCAGATTCCTTAATTACATGTTGTCATCATAAATTATTGGTTACATAATCTCATCAAAAACTTCATCGCGAGTACAATTTAGTACAGAAGTAACAGCTACACTTGTCAGGACAACTGGACCGGAATGAATATTGACCGATAGTCGGTAAAATGGCAATGATGGACTTGAGGATGTGTTTCTGGCTGTTTTCTGAAGCAATTAATTCTAAGTGTTTATGATTAGCCAGATGTTGTCAGTAATCCAGTGTTGTCAATGTACCGAGTTAGGGTTCCACCAACCAAGCCAATATTGGATTTGCATGTTACTACTGTAAATGATCGTTCACAAAAGTGGAGTAGATATGAGGATAAACCGTGGAGTTGCTCTTCTTGGTTGAAGTACTCCATTAACCATTGGAATATGAATCTCTCAAGAAGTTGAAGTACTCCACCATTAAACATTGTTTGTTTTCTTGTCTGGACCGGACCTTTCATTATTTTCCAATCCACTTCGATTAAAAAACATGAAATCAACAAGTAGATCCTAATAATTAATGACAGAAGTGAGCATACGACAATACTTTAAGAGGTATTTCTCCCGACAAATGATCTGTTCACATGTGCAGAAGCAATTTTACAAGTGAACAGACTATGATTGAACTAAATAAACTGTTGTTACTATGGAATTGTTTTTTTTTGGGGGGGGGGTTCCAATTCAAAACTAGTATTTTTGGGAATTCTGAATGCTTTAACCTTGTTGAAGAAGCATTGCAAAACACCAAGTCATGACCATGCAACGACACTAGCTATAGGAAGGGTGCTGTCAGATGCAGTGCAAAGGAAGAAAAGCCCATGTACGTGAAACGATTGTAGGGCCACATACATGCATGGTAAAAGGAAAAAATGTGGTAACTCTTTCTAGTTGAAGCTATCAATTCCTTCCACAGGATGAGTGTTGTCCGAAATGAAGAAATGGTCGATGCGTGACATCTCCATTATGGTCCGAAATCTTTTTTGTAAGCACCATCTCATTTCACCCTTTCATACATATATATATATATATATATATATATATATATATATATATATATATATATATAAAAGGTGAGTGGTATCATAAATGGTAAGAGAGAGGGAGGTAAGTTCGAGCCATGGCATCTGCATTTATGATGAGAACACAAGTTGGGAGTATCAGAAGATTGAAGAAGAAAAGGGAAGGGATGCAGGAGGAGTTGTGCAGTAGGGTTTTGTCTGATAGCAGTGGGAGGAGGGGACACCGACAGCGGGAATCCATGGAAGGGAGCGCCCAAACTACTACGGCCTCTCACAGCTCACCGAGTGTTTCGGCCACCCGTGCGTGTGGTCCATCCATCCATCCTCCTCTTCTTTCTCTTTCCTTCCATTCCATTCCTCCTTTGGCTCGTCAAATAAATGATGAGAGTTAAGAGAGAAGATGGAGTGTTTCTTAGCTGCCAACCTTATCTTTAGATTTTGTTCTATTCTCGCTCTATGATTGGGATCACATTTTCTTATGTGTTGAGGTATGATGTGAATCAAATTTGTTGGAAGAACTACAAATATTCAAACATGAAAAGAATACTCGATCGATTAAGATCTAGTTTTTCTATAAACATCATATGTATCTTAAGATGTCGGTAAAATTAAGGCATGAGAAAATATACGCAAGGGGATTGTGAAAACAATTTCTCAGCGGTTAAATATGGAAATGAGTTTAGATTTAGGTTTAACTTAATTCAAGTGAATATTTCATTTCTTTTATGTGTTTATTCTCGTGTCGTAAAAAAAAAATAGTTTTCTCTCTCTACTCTACTCTACTCTACTACATAAGCAAGAAGTAGAAAGCCACATAAATCTTGCATCAGCCTTTGTGGGTTATGGCTTGTTGTTGATATTTGGATTTCGAGGTTTTCTCCCCCGACATGTTGTTGTTGTCTTTCATTTTTTTTTTACTTTCAAGAAAAATAATTCATCAAAAAAAAAACTTAATTCAAATTGTAAAATTTAGGAAGAAAAACTATATGACAGATTTGTAGTACTTGAAGATATTTTCTGGAAGACCGCATAAATAGTGGGACACTTAATAATTTGGATGCGTAAGTAATGATTTCAGAAATCAAAGAAAAAAAAAGATAGATAGATAGATTAACACGAAAGGATCACCAGCTTGGTTGACACTGTTGATATTATTTGATGGAGTAAACACATCATGTGGAAGCAATTAAGCGAAGAATATTTTGCTCATTGAGGTGTCGCTAAACCTCGTACTGGGGGGGGAGGGACATCTTTACCCTTCCTATGAAACGCCATCACAACATGAGAGAGACAACCGGAATCATCTATAGTGAAACAGCGGTCTCATGTCCGTGATCCGCATCAAGCTTGGAGCAAAGTGGATACTGGATACCAGCTGTGAGCTAGCTTGAGAAGAAGAGGCAACAACAAGCAACTCCTATTTGTCCCATGTAATTTAATTTACTAGATCAGGCAGGATATATAACAAAACCACACTTGACGTGCATTGTGTATATCGATGATGAATCAATAACTCGAAGGAACACCGAGGATCAGTATTAACTCTGATTTAATGTATAAGTAGCAAAATTATGGTAAGAAGCTTGGATCATGTACACAGTGGATCGGGCGTAACTAAAACGTGAGCTATTAAAAAGTACCCTTTGATGCATTAAATGGCGGCTAAGAGTCCCAAGCAGCAGGGACAAGGGAGAGTGATGATAGCTGCAGTAGTGCGACCACTGTTTTTCTCATAGCTTGTCAATGGATGCTGAGACACATCACATGTACTAGGCGTACCCATAGCTTGGAAAAGGTCGAATAGGCAGCCATGTAATGTCATCGCTAAGGCAGCGTGAAGCCATAAGCGGGGGAGGCCATGGGGGGTGGGAGGCAGCGCTGTAAAAAGTGGACGGCAAGCTTTTGCTCCCAAGTCAAAGATGGAGGTGGGACGTGGGACCCTCTCTTCAATTCAATGGGAGGGCACATCATATAAATAGGCAGCAGTGCACGTGTGGGTGTGGGACCTGCATGGCTCCCAAATAATGGTGTTGAGCCCTCTCTCTCTCTCTCTCTCTCTCTCTCTCTCTCAGGTTCAAAGTTAGCGAGGCGACGACTGGGCGTCTCAGCGGGACCCATGCGGATCCGCAACGCTCACATCACTTGTGGATTCGCTGCCCCCTTTGGAATCAAAGTTCGACGCTTGCACGAATAAGGTAGCCATCATTAATTTAGAGAAACAAGTGTAAGTGGGCAACGATCCAATCCACTGCGTTAGAAAATATATTTATATTTTTAATATGTAGTCGATGGAAAAGATTTGATCCAATGCGTAGTTAGTTATGAAATGCTTCGATAAATAATAATTCTAAATTATTTTTTAAAAATATATTGAGATAAATATTGTTTGATAAAATTATATTTCAAAGTTCATTCAATATTTTTAATATTTTATGATCATATATATATATATATATATATATATATATATATATATATATATATATATATATATAATCTTATATAAACCTTTCATATGGATCAAATATATAATAAATAAAATATAATCATATAAATAAATATAAAATAATTTTTTAAAAAAAAAAATAAATAAAATTGTATCTTATAAAAATATAAATCATATTAATTTTTCACTAAATCATTTTTACAATCTTATAGTACTTCATAAAATTATAGGATAATTTCGAACTTAAAAAAATTATATTAATATCCTGTAAATATTAAAATATTAATACTATATTAACTATCAGTATTTTCAATAAAACATCAAAATGAGATACAATTAAAAAAAAAAAAAAAAAAACCAAACGCATGCAACCTCATGCCAGAAGACCGGGGGATATGCACCAACAACGTTGCTGCAACTCAGAAGGTTGCTATCTGTTCATATCGGAAAGACGAGTACAGCCCATCGAAGCCCAGGACACAGAATGGATAACTCAGAAGAGATCATAGAGGAGCACGCCCCCCTGTAGATAACAGAATGGCGCACACAACTTTCACAAGTTATAAACCCTAAAGCAATATAATAATACTTTCAAAAAGTTTTACTTGGATATTAAGAAAATCAATTGCAACCATGGCTGGGGGATGTGGCCCACGACCAACCATGCCCTGGTCCTGGTATTCTTCAGGATGATGATAAATATCCTAAGGCCATTTTGATGAGTCCCACGTGGGATCGAATAAACTAAAACAGGATGATCGCCCTACTTGTACCAGAGTCCATGTTTTACAAAGAGCGACAAAAGATTTGTCATAAATTAACTGTATAAATCATCATCGTCGGCAGCACCAGCTGATGTTGCAAAAGGATCTGCTCCTGCACCTCCAGCAGCGGACTCAGATCGCTCTGAAAAGCGGAACTCGCTGCCGAACCCCCTTGACTGCTGCAAAGTCTGTGCAAAAGCTTGGTACTTCCGAATATCTGCATCACTGACACTCCTACGAGCAAACTTCATCGATTCTTCAAAGTGAGCAGCTTTGATCTCTGCTACTTCATCAGTCTCATCTTCTTCCATTGCTTCAGGATTCTCACTCTTCCTCTTCTCTCTTTCAATATCCTGCATGATGTGAACCAAGATTAACTTAAGTTTGCTTGTTTGACCAAATTCTAGTAGAAAAATTGTACCATTGGCAATTACTTATATTATCTGCAAAATGATTGTAAGACAAGTCACCAAAAGTGCTCGAAATGCAATCAATTCTAAGTCTTTTTAAGATGGGGTAAAAGCAATATACTGACAACCATTACAGAATTACGCGAACAAGCAACGAACAAGTTATAACAAGTACTGAATCTCCAAAATACTGATACTAACAAGAGGGCATGCAAGATCTATTGTAATTCTTAATCTCCTTGTGTAAGGACATACCGAATTTGCATTTTGACTACGAGAATCATGTATATATTTCTCAGCACAAAAGAAGAAATAAGATGGAAATGTTACTATTTCTCACATATGTGACTTAGTGAACTCGATTTCTAAAATGGATGACTTGGTGAACTGAATACTACAAAGTAGAAGCCCACTATTTTGTCAAAGATGCCAATACATTCAGGCTGCATATTCATATTTTCCAAGATCATACTGAAACAAACAAACTATTGTTGCAGCTAACCTCATTAGTACACAATATCAGAAATTAACTATAATGACAAAAAAAAGCATCCTACTGTATTAACAGAAAAGAAGAGAAATAATGAAACAAAGACATACCTTTTCAATGTTCTCTCTAATGGCATACTTGCATGCACGCTGGCAAATTTCTGTAATATCAGCCCCACTAAATCCTTGAGTGTACTTGGCAAGAGCCCTCAGGTCAACATCTTTTGATACTGGAGATTTTCTCAGGCAAGCTTTAAAAATTTGAAAACGAGAGGCCTCATCTGGTAAAGGAATATAAATCAATTGGTCCAGACGGCCTGGCCTAAGTAAAGCAGGATCAATAATGTCAGGCCTATTGGTTGCCCCAATAATAAACACAGTTTTCTTGGCATTCATGCCATCCATCTCTGTAAGTAACTGATTGAGAACCCTGTCAGCAGCACCTCCTGCATCACCAACACTGCTACCTCTCTGCATTGGGAGTGGAAAACCATGATCAGCATAGGACATACAGTAAAGAAATGGCATGCATTTGACAGAAATTGTAACTAACCTGGGTTGCAATGGAGTCAAGCTCATCAAAAAAGAGAACACATGGTGCAGATTGACGAGCCTTATCAAAGATCTCCCGTACGTTTGCTTCACTCTCACCGAACCACATAGTTAGTAGTTCAGGGCCCTTAACACTAATGAAGTTTGCTTGACATTCATTAGCAATGGCCTTAGCTAATAAGGTCTTTCCACAACCAGGTGGCCCATAAAACAATACTCCCTTTGAGGGGGACATCCCAAACTTCTCAAACTTCTCAGGATGCTCAACTGGATATTGCACAGTCTAAGAGAAAGAGAAAAAAAATTAGCCAACCACATCAAACATTTTGTGGAAGTAACATACTACATCTATCACCAAACTACCTCTTGCAGTTCTCTCTTGACGTTGTCCAATCCACCAATATCTTCCCAGGAGACATTTGGCACTTCAACGACCTGACAAAAAACCATCATTTTACAAGTTAAATATATCTCAAGAACAAATACAAAACCCATCACTAAGTATGAAACACTTGGAAGATGAAATGAAACATTTCAGGTTTTAGATGCACAGCCAATTCACATTTTTTTAATGGCAAATTATGAGTTATAAGTTCAGATGTTTTGGTGTATAGAAGTTCTTGAGTTAAAAATTCCTACCCTTGATTAATATTTTCCAACTTTAAGATATCTTATTCTAAACATTTCTAACAACCAAATGCTTAAAAAAATTAACAAACAAGGCTGACATATTTGTAAAGCGAAGGAAAGAGAACCATAACGGTTTTGAGACTTGAGAAGATCATTGCACAGCCTTACAGTTTCACGGAGTGCAGATGGATTGCTTGATCCAAGAGCAGTCTTAAAATGTTCATTTGTGACAGCCATAGAGTTGAGAATCTCCGCATCAATTGATTCATCCTCTAAATCAATTATGTCCATCTTTTCACGTATACACTGGAGGGCCGCTTCAGTGCATAGAGCAGCAAGGTCAGCGCCTACATATCCATGAGTGTCCTTAGCAATCCTTTCTAAATCAACCTGCATGACATGAATCAGTGTCATTTATTACCAATCAATATAAAACATTTAGAACAATGGCTAAAGAAATGATGGGCAACAGTCATTTACATCTTCAGCCAGCTTCATGTTCTTTGTATGGATCCGAAGAACTTCCAAACGCCCAACTTCATCTGGGACACCAATGTCAATTTCCCTGTCAAACCTACCAAATCTTCTAAGAGCTGGATCAATACTGTTTGGCCTGTTTGTAGCCCCAATAACAATTACATGAGAACGAGATTTCAGCCCATCCATCAGCGTCAGAAGTTGAGACACTATACGCCTCTCAACTTCCCCATGAGTTTTTTCTCTCTTAGGAGCAATAGAATCAATCTCATCAATAAATATAATTGATGGTGCATTCTTCTCTGCCTCTTCAAAAGCCTTCCTCAGATTGCTCTCGCTTTCACCAGCTAGTTTTGACATAATTTCTGGGCCATTAATGCAGAAGAAAAAGGCTCCTGTCTCATTTGCGACTGCTCTAGCTATCAGTGTCTTCCCAGAACCAGGTGGCCCATACAACAAAATACCTTTTGGTGGCTTGACACCAATTGACTTAAACAATTGAGGGTGTCTAAGAGGTAGTTCCACTAGCTCTCTTATCTGAGCCATCTGTTTTCTAACTCCTCCAACATCATCATAGCCCACCTCATCAAGTCTATCCTCATCCTCCCTTTTTATAGGCTCCCCCTCACAGAAAATCTCTGTGTCAGGAGCAACAACACAATACTCTGCAGGATCAGTTTCTATAACCTTAAATTCAACACTCCTCATACCTCCCCTGACAAGGAAAAGATCCCCTTTTCTCACAGGACGATATGCCTCCAGAAAATATGCTGCAAAGAAGTCAACACTTTAGTTACAGAAACCACAAATCAGAAAATAAGTTATAAACCACATGGGGACCTAGCAAACTTCACAGCAAAACACTTGTTTTGACAGGTCAGCACAAAATGAACATTGACATGGTTGGATTAATTATATCCAAACAGAACCGACAAATCATATAAAACTTAACATGTACCAGCAAACGCATAATATCACAAACATCTATTACATACAGAACCAATAGTCATCCAATTAAATATACAAGATATTTACCGTGCAAAATACAAAGGCCATGAATTACATAAAACACTTAAATATGGAAATCATGCAAGAACGAAAGTCAACTGATAACCATCCAGAAATTGCTTTGAGAAATGCATCAACAATGATATTGTACAGAAGACTCCTATTTGCATACAATTGGCAAGCTTGAAATATCATCCCATTTTGAAAACAACAATAGATACAAAAGTAACTTAATCCAGAAGAACATCAAATCAGATTATTACACATGATCCAATTGTTTCAATAGAACATTCAACCATCGATGGAATTATTTATACATGACAGAGTAAAATAATCCTGTAAATTTATGCAAGATATAACTGACTGGCCACAAAGACCCCAGTCAGTTATATAAGTACTGACTGGAAATTAAAAAATGAATATAAGGACACACTTCCTGATAATGGAAATGAATATTCCAATAAAAAGAGCCAAAGGGTAGATTCAAAAAGGTCAATAAGACTCGATCACAAAAAAATATTTGATTTATTCTCCTTATCCCCCCAGACTAGGCTTACCACAGGACATATTCAGTACATGTTGGATATTATCATATACATGTATTTGATGTACCTCAAACACTTATCCAATTGTCCAATTTTCTCAAGTACTAACCAAAAGCATCAAATGTATATACTTCTTGCGTGTGTGTTTCTATTTTCATTAAGATGTATAACTGATGCAACCTTTTAGATATATTGTTCGATGCCAACTGTATCAAGCATCAGTCTAACCTGAAATCATCACTCATAAATAAGCTCTAAACCTTTTCTAAATTTTTTATAATATTTGTGAAATTACTTCTTTCCTAAGGAATAAATTCAAAATGCTCATTAACTACTTACTGTCAATTATTGTGATCTAATCTGAAAAAGAAAACATTTCACAACCAAGATAAGGAGAAAACTTAGCTGTAAGTCACTTTGTTGACTAAGTCAATGGAAGAAGGGATGTGCTTTAAGCAACCACACCAAAGCAAATGAAGGGAAGCATGGGCAATATGTTATGTTATGGGCAACCAAGCAACCTATTGCTGCACTGACCACGTCTTTCCTAGGAAACTCTTGGCCCAATTCCATTTCCATATTAACAAAATTAAAACATGTTTTAATCAGCTCCCAGATAGCAGAACCACCCAGCTTCGGATAATATAAAGCAGACATGAGGGAAGGAACAGGGACGCATACATGAAGACACAAGAGGCACACCAAGAAATCCAATGAAATTCTATGAGCATAAACCAGATTAATACCAAACAAAATCCTTGAATCAAATAAAACACAAAACAGTTCTGATTTACACTGATTAGGACATGTTCGTGGTAGTAATACCAATCAAAATTACCACCAAGTATCTGAACATTGAGAATTAGAAGCAACGATGAGTTATCAAGTGCAGCTGAAAGTGTACTATCTTTGTGTCTAGAAGATAATGAATGCTCTGTATAGAAAGGAATAAGATTTTCAACTGATAAATATTTTTTGTCAAGGAAGTCACATGTGGAATTCCTCAGGTCTGGAAGCATTTCAGAAATCCCAAGGTAGTTTGTTTAGTTAGCTTATTTTAAAATGTTTAAAAAATAAGAAAATGACTGGAAATCAAAGGGTAAACTATACAAATACAAAAGATCAACATAATTTATCAAGTTATCAAAAAATTGAACTAGTGAAACCAAAATGAGAAAGAGGGTTAATGATTTATTATTAAGTCTAGAGTGTTCTTGGAAATCTTGCTTCTATACTACAAAATCAGCAATAAAAGCTATTTCTCAAGTAAATTTAGTTGAGTTGGAAAAATAAGGTTCGAAAACATATACTGCAGTGATTTTAGAAAAACATGATCAATTTAAATTGACATGATCAGTGACATGTATGATGGAGTTGTTCTCAATTTTAGATAACAATAGTGTCTTAACATGATTCTTATCACACCACATGATTGCATAAAAAATATCTTTTGAACTCTATCTCCTTTTTTTATCATAATAAATGAACTTAATGGGAACATTGGGATGAACTTCCAATAAGTCTGTTAGCTTGTATGTTATTCGCCATTGGCATTTTAGTTGACAAGTCAAAACCGGATAGGTTAAAGTTTTATAAGGATAAGATTTAGAAGCCAAAGGTTTTAGACTAAGCATCATGGCTTAGAATATATCTGGTACTGGGCAATATGCAACAGTCCATTATAAAACATGTGGTATGCTACATATTTTATTGGTATACTAAGATCTTGCCTTTTACACTTGTACAACACTAAGGAACCATACCAATACAACAAGGTCGATAAGTACATGAGCTGCAACAATTGACTACATGAATACATGAGCTGCAACTTTACCAATAAAAGGAAAAAAAACACAAGATACAATCAAAATGACATACAAGAAAAATATAGACTCATCTAACAGATAGAAAACTAGTTTTTTCATAAAAAGCTCATTGGAGTTTGCACAAGATAAAACATTTTTCCTTCAGCAGAAGATTAATACGAGTCAGATAAAAAACCTAATAGTTGACTATGAAATCATTCCTGCAATGCCATATTATTTCAAACCATGCTGTCTCACTAAGCCAAATTGACAAACAAAACGTAGCCCAGTAAACAAACAGCAACAGTGTAAGAAAAACTACATTAAAGATAAAGGAAATGAGACATGGCTTTCAAGAAAAAACATCATCAAAATATGATTAATATCTTGATCTTTTAAGTCATACACTACAACAGGGAGGCATTGAATTACAGGTTTAAAAACGGAAGATGGTACTGAGCTTTGTTTACATGACAATAAAGACCATGCCATGAATAATCATACGAGCAATCTAATTATGAAAAGCAGTCAGCAAAAGTTATCAAATGATTAAAACAGAAAACTCACGCTTCAAATAAGCATCAAACAGATTCCCCGTGACTCCTTCGATTGTGTCATCGATAGGCAAGATGTGAACCCTCTTCCCATACTTGACGTCTTGGCATTGATGGACTGAAACAACATCCCCAAGCCTCACTCTGAGGTTAGATCTAACAACCTTGTTCATCCTGATCTTTGGTTCATCACAAGTATCATCGGCTAGAGCAATACAAATAGTGTCCCTCCTTTTCTTTCCCTATAGATGAAAGATGTTAAACATTTAGGATAGCAATCACAAATCACACAATTTAGAGACAGAAACTTCAGTTTAACGCACCAATTGTCAAAACCAGATGTAAAATAGACCAAATGAAACCGTATATTAAGCCAGATTGAGCTATAACGAGACGATTAAATAACTAATTGATTAGATAGAGAGACGACCCTTGACAGAAGCCCTAAGTTCAGAATTGGCCACAAACCTTTAAGTTGAATAGCTTATGTAGAAACTATATATCGATCAAAGAGAGCAAATAAGAAATCGGTACCTTCAAGAGTATAGTATCGCCTCGAAAGAGCTGTAGTTTCTCCATCGTCTCGGGATTCATCGAGACCACCGAATTATCATCATTAACCGCCTCATCCACGATCAAACGGTTAGGGGCCTTCTTCTTCTCGAGGATCGCCGTGCTATAATCTTTCTTACCCTTACTGCAAAAATTTCCAGACCCACATGATCCAAATCAAAACCCTAAGAATCGAGACCAAGAACATTCGAGAAGGAAGGCAAGAAGCACACAGAAACCAGCGGAAACAAAAAGAAGTCTCACGGATCGGAAGAGGAGGCATCGCCCTTGTTCGCCATCAGATCGAGATCCACAAACGACCGAGCGCGGAAAGCAAAGGGCAGACGCAATATCCAAAGAAACGGGGCAAAGACGAAGGCAGAGAGGGATTATTTATAGCGCCCGAAGATAGTCGAGCACCGAATCCGTGCTCGCTAAGGAATGAGCTAGTCCTTTCCGACGCTCACGATACTTATTATGCGGTCGTGTAAATCGACCGTCCGTGGTACGCATCTGCGGTGGATCTGTCATCTCACTGGAAATTAGTATGCGGACTATTTCAGATGGGCCGCGTTCCGAGAAAGTGGGCCGATAGATGTTGACATCGACGATGACCGCTGTGTCATCGTTGGAACGAGCAAATCAGGGCCGTTGATTGGGCCGGTGGGAGAGGTGGCCCAGGCGGGTCGGGATACGGAGGAGAGGTAGGTAGGTCAGCGAAGGCCTGTAGGTAGGTGAGTGCAGTTATATCTATCTACGTATGCTTGACATATTGAAAGCCCAAGTTAAATTCATACGTGTGTCATAAACCAATTCGATAAGCTTTCACAATCATCACAAATGAAAGAGACATCATTGGTTAAACTAATAAATATGCAGTAAAAAATATATATTAAGGAGTCCCTAATCATCTTTTGTTGACATGTTGTCACGAACGGTCATCGCGCACCCATAACAACTCCATTCAATAAACCGTTCGTCGCTCTCATATACATGTACAGCTACTTGGCAACCTGTTTTACCTTGGTTTTGAGTCATTTTGCTTGTAATAATGTAAGTTCGAACAAACTGCAGCGTTACAAAGCGATCGCTCATCGAACCGAGCAAAATAGTCCCAAAACAACCCAAAACAGCTCCGTTTTCGTGTGCCACGGGCTGATTTCTGGAATCTGCCTCCACTCACCAAAACGTCAGCCATCTCAGCCCCTTGGAACCCCCCGGGTGGCACAGGGTTGGATGGGGCTTCGGTATAGTATCGGGCGTTGAACACTCATTCGCAAGTTCGCACGTTGCCTTGACGGGAACTTGTTGTCGCGCCCGGGACTCGATGAGCAGCTATTTATGAGCTTGCAATTATTCGTTCAACCTTCTGAAGCCCTTGTTTTCCCTCTCTCCCTCTTTTCTCTTGTGCACGCAAGGTGCTCGCTGAATTGCTTGTAAAGCTTCCCCTCTTTTCGCGAGACGTCGGGATTTGTCCGTCGCTCGTTCTTTCAAACTAATCAACTTTCTTTTTTACAGGTCCTTCGGGACTTGCGAGAGGTTACAAGTGGGCTAATCTTTATGGAGCAATATCGCAAGGGTGAAGCGCGACTTAGGCAACGTAAGCTGAGTTCGTATCTTAGCCGCAAGGGTGCCTCACGCCTTAGGCAATTCCAACTAAGGCCGTGACATTGTGGTATCAGAGTGGGCAAGCACTTCGAGCGAGCAGTGAAGGAACTTCGCAACTTCGCCATAGCAAAGCATCATGGCGAATCAAGCAAGATGGGGCAAGCTAGACCCTTGCCCCAAGCAGTCGCAAGTGGGCTGCATGTGCACACTCGCTCTCAGGTTGTTGGAGCCGCTCAAGAGGAGCACGGCAGTGAACATGATGAGCGAGAAGTTGGCTACTCTCTGCAAGCAGAGGAGGCGCAATCTGGAGCACCAATTGGGAAAAAGAGTCACAAGGAGAAACTCACAACAGCGGAAACCCATTTGGATGTTCTTGAAGCGAGCATGGAGGAACTCTACCATGGCCAACAAAGGCTTGTTGGGGTAGAGAGCTCGCAAGAGGAAGCAGAGTCAAGGATCGATAAGGTCGATGCCCTAGTCGACCGACTATCTAATGACACCAAAGACTCCGTGCAACACTTACAGGATGTTGTGGCGGAACTCACTTCAAAGGTGGCTATGCTCACAAGAGCACTAAATGCGAGAGGAAGCAACACCTACGTTGCACCATCACAAAACTTGAGAGCACTCGAGCCTCATGGTTATGGAGGGGCCAGAGATGCCAAAGAGCTCGAGGATTTTTTGTTCGACATGGAACAATACTTTCGAGCTACGAGGCCCGATTCTGAAGATACCAAAGTTTCTATAGCAATAATGTATCTGAACGGAGATGCGAAACTTTGGTGGTGAACCCGTTGGGAGGAGATCCAACAAGGTCGATGTTGGGTTGACACATGGGAGGACTTGAAGCGAGAGTTGAGAACTCAGTTCCTACCGGAGAACACAGAGTTCGTCGCAAGAAGGAAGTTGAGACAGCTCCGCCAGAGTACCACCATTCGAGACTATGTGAAACAATTTTCTGCATTAATGCTAGACATATAGAACATGTCCGAGAAGGACAAGTTGTTCAGCTTCCTTGATGGTTTAAAGCCATGGGCTCAACAGGAACTAAATCGAAGGAATGTCACCGATGTGGTCGGGGCAATTGCTGTTGCAGAAAGGCTCACTGACTTTGTTTCCTCCGAAGACCCAGGGAGAAGGAAACAATCTTCAGGCAATCGACCTTTAAAACATTCTCGAGGGAAAGAACTCGGAGGCGAATAAAAGAAGAAGAGTTCCCACAAAGGGCCAAGCCCAAAAGGCAAGGCCCCGAGACCTGGCGGATGCTTCTTGTGTGGAGGGCCACACATAGTGAGGGAGTACCCACAAAAACAGGCACTCAATGCATTAACAACATCCATCCACCCTCCCAAATCAGACAAGGGCAAGACTGTCGCTCTTAGTACGAGTAGTTCTGAAGCCAGCAGCGACGATGAGGAGTCGCAAGGACCCCGGATGGGAGCCATGCGTTTGTTGAACGCCATACGGGGTCAAGTGGGGGAGAACCCGAAGACAAGGCAACAAAAAGAAGGAAGTGGCGAGCTAATGTATGTTAACATCAAGCTCAATGGCCAAACAACTCGTGCAATGGTGGACTCGGGCGCTACCCACAACTTTATAGCCGATCGAGAAGCAAAGCGACTTGGGTTGATCTTGGAGAAGAGCCCAAGTCGAATGAAGGCGGTGAACTCAGAGGACAGGTGAATCTCCGGATTAGCAAAGGGAGTTCCCATCAAGATCGGAACATGGAGCGAGAACACCAACATGATGGCGGTGCCACTGGACGACTTCCAAGTAATTATTGGAATGAAGTTTATGCACGCGGCGAAGTTGGTGCCTATGTCGTTCCTAAACTCCTTGTGTATGATGGAAGGCGACGACCCCTGCGTGGTTCCTATCTCTCGGAGAGGAACCAAGGAACCGCAACATGTATCGGCATTGCAACTAAAGAAAGGGGTGCGAAAAGGTGAATTAACCTTCGTGGCTGTGATGAAGCTAGAGCCACTTGACGAGAAGGCCATTTAAGAACCTGTTGTGGTGGCGAACGTCCTGAAAGAGTTCAATGACGTTATGCCACCCGAGTTGCCGAAGACTCTTCCACCACGCAGGGGCGTGGATCACAACATCGAGCTGGAGCCAGGAGTGAAGCCTCCAGCGAGATCACCCTACCGCATGCCCCCGCTAGAGTTGGTAGAACTCCGAAAGCAGTTAGGCGAACTGCTAAGTGGTGGTCTCATCTGCAGCTCTAAAGCACCTTTCGGGGTTCCAGTTCTCTTCCAAAAGAAACAAGATGGGAGCCTCCGACTATGCGTCGATTACCGAGCCCTTAACAAAGTGACAATGAAGAACAAGTATCACATCCTGCTCATTGCGGACTTGTTCGACCAATTGGGCAAAGCCAAGTATTTCTCAAAACTCGACCTTCGGTCGAGGTATTGGCTGGTGCGCATTGCTGAATGCGACTAAGCGAAGACTACTTGTGTGACCAGGTATGGAGTGTTTGAGTTCTTGGTGATGCCCTTCGGCTTAACCAACGCTCCAGCCATGTTCTGCACTCTCATGAACCAGCTATTCAAGGAGTATTTGGATAAGTTCGTAGTCGTCTACTTGGACGATATCGTCGTCTACAGTCAAACGCTCGAGGAGCACGTCAAACACCTTCGGACAATTTTCAAGGTTCTCAGGGAGAACACTTTGTTCGTGAAAAGGGAGAAATGCTACTTTGCTCAAACCGAGATCTTATTCTTGGGACATCGAATCGGTGATGGCTCTATTCGGATGGATAAGTCGAAGGTGCAAGCGGTTGCGGAATGGCGAACTCCAAAGAAGGTGCTAGAGTTGAGATCCTTCCTTGGTTTCGTCAACTACTATCGACGCTTCATAGCGTGATATTCGAAGCGTGCAACTCCACTGACGGAGTTGCTGAAGAAGGAGCAGCCTTGGAAGTGGTTTGACAAATGTGAAATAACATTCCAAGATCTGAAGGCTGCTGTTTTGGAAGAACCGGTGCTCAAATTGCCAGACTATGGAGAGTCCTTTGAAGTCCATACAAACGCTTCAAACTTCACTATTGGGGGAGTACTCATGTAGGAGGGTCATCCAGTGGCTTATGAGAGCCGCAAACTCAACGAGACCGAGCGGCGGTATCCAGTACATGAGAAAGAGATGACAGCAGTGATCCACTGTCTATGAGTTTGGCGACACTACCTCCTCGAGTCGTGATTTGTGCTGAGGATGAACAACATCGCCCTGAGCTATTTCCAAACTCAAAAGAAGCTCTCCCCAAAATAGGCGCAATGACAGGACTTTCTGGCTGAATTTGATATGGCAATGGAGTATAAGCCTGGGAAGGAAAATGTCATGGCCAATGCATTGAGTCGGAAAGTGGAGCGTGTGAATGCCACACAATTGGAGGGTAGAGGCCAAGCAAGTCAATTGCACTCCAACTTCCTTTCCAGGATCAGGGATGGACTGTATAGTGACCCCCATGCAGTTATCTTGATGCAGCTCATCAAAGAAGATAAGGCACGACGATTTTGGGTCCAGGAGGGACTCATTTACACAAAAGGGAATAGGGTTTATGTTCCCCGAGTGGATAATTTGAGGCGTGAACTCTTAAAAGAGTATCACGATTCCCTTTGGGTCGGACACCCAAGTATTCATAGAACGTTGGCTCTCATGGAGAGGGCCTTCTACTAGCCGAAGATGGGGACTGATGTGGAGGAATATGTTCGAACATGCCTTACTTGCCAACAAGACAAGGTGGAGCAGCGGAAGCCGATGGGACTTTTGGAGCCGTTGCCCGTACTAGAAAGGCCGTGGGAGAGCATTTCCTTGGACTTCATATCGAGCTTACCACTTGTAGGGAGACTCGGATCGATACTCGTGGTGGTCAATCGGTTTTCAAAGTATGCAACTTTCATTACTGCTCCCCTACACTGTTCAGCAGAAGAGGCGGCCAAGCTGATGATGAAGGATGTGGTGAAGTATTAGGGAGTCCCGCACAATATCATTAGTGATCGAGATGCTCGGTTCCTGGGACGATTCTGGACCGAGCTATTCAAATTGTTGGGGTCAAAGTTATACGTCTCTACAAGCCTCCACCCCCAGACGGATGGCTAGACTGAAAGGATAAACTCGCTCTTGGAGCAATATCTTCAGCACTATGTGAGTGTCAACCAAAGAGATTGGGTGAAGCTATTGGACATTGCCCAATTCTCCTACAACTTGCAGTGGAGCTCTGCATCCAACAAGAGCCCCTTCGAGATCATCACAGGACAACAACCGTTGACTCCGCACACCATGACAATTGGATATACTGGGAGTAGTCCGTCAGCCTACCATTTCGCAAAGGAGTGGCATCGAAATGCAGATATTGCGTGGGCTTACTTGGAGAAGGCGGCAAAAAGGATGAAGAAGTGGGCAGACTTGGGAAGGCGACAACAAGAGTTTAAAGTTGGCGATTTGGTGTTGGTAAAGCTCCAACCAACATCACTCTAATTCTTTAGGAACAAAGTCCACAAAGGATTGATGCGTAAGTATGAGAGGCCCTTCCCAATTATCAGCAGGGTAGGCAACGTCTCTTTCAAGTTGCAACTGCCGGCGTGGTTCAAAATTCACAACGTTCTTCACGCCAACAACCTAAAAGCCTACCACTCGGATCCGCAAGATGCTTCCCGAAGTGTTCCAACTCGGTTACCTCCTATCACAGCCTCCTACGAGAAGCGAGTTGAAACCATTCTGGCGGACCGCAAGATAAAGCTACCCAACGGGGCTGAGCAAACAGAGTACTTGGTGAAGTGGCGAAAGCTTCCCCGAACTGAAGCTAGTTGGGAGCCTGAAGACGCCCTACGACATGAAGAAGAAATCATCAACAACTACCAACAAGCGTCGACAGTTTAAGTGGGGGAGAATGTCACGAACGGTCATCGCGCACCCACAACAACTCCGTTCAACGAACCGTTCGTCGCTCTCATCTACATGTACAACTACTTGGCAGCCTGTTTTGCCTTGGTTTTGAGTCATTTTGCTTGTAAAAGTGTAAGTTCGAACAAGCTGCAACGTTATAAAGCGACCGCTCACCGAACCGAGCAAAACAGCCCCAAAACAGTTTCGTTTTCGTGTGCCGCGGGCTGATTTACGGAATCTGCCTCCACTCACCAAAACATCAGCCATCTCAGCCCCTTGGAACCCCCCGGGTGGCACAGGGCTGGATGGGGCTTCGGTATAGTACCGGGCGTTGAACACTTATTCGCAAGTTCACACGTTGCCTTGACGAGAACTTGTTGTCATGCTCGGGACTCGGTGAACAGTTGTTTGTGGGCTTGCAGCTTTTCGTTCAACCTTCTAAAGCCCTTGTTTTCCCCCTCTCCCTCTTTTCTCTTGTGCACGCAAGGTGCTCGCTGAATTGCTTGTAAAGCTTCCCCTCTTTTCGCGAGACGTCGGGACTTGTCCGTTGCTCGTTCTTTCGAACTAATCAACTTTCTCTTTTACAGGTCCTTCGAGACCTGCGAGAGATTACAAGTGGGCTGATCTTTGCGGAGCAATATCGCAAGGGCAAAGCGCAACTTAGGCAACGCAAGTTGAGTTCGCGCCTTGGCCGCAAGGGTGCCTCATGTCTTAGACAATTCCAGCTAAATCCGTGACAATATGTCGTTACAGCCTGTGAAAGCCAAGAATTTGAAGACAAAAAACTATAAATAAAAAAATAATCGATATTTTATTGTTAATCAAGCTAGGATTACAACATCATGTTCCTTCCTGATGCAACATTCAACAACATATGAATACAAGCAAGCATTCGCATTCAAAGAAGAAAGTGATCAATGATGTGTCGTATGACGTCTTCGCCATCCGAGTGCATGAAGGAAAACTTGGCCTGTCAGACAACAATTGTTGGTACATTGTAAGTAGGGTTGGTGGATATATGATACGCATGGCTTGGAAGGCAGTGCTGACCTGAATGACACTGTGAGCAGCATACCGAAGTCTGCTGCCGTGGAAGCTGACATCCACTCTTTCCCATGACACGCGTGTGAGGCCTCTCACTAGCTTCTCTGCAAATATGAGAATCCATCCATCCATCGTTAACCACATGCAGTTTCTTAAAATGTCAACCAGATATTAGTGGTTATTATGGCCCTGATGTTATAGACAAAAACTTATTTTAAGCATGCATGAATATGACACGTATCTGATAGGTTAAGCAGTTGTCAGCCAACAAGATTATAAAGAAATTTGTAGATTGTTGTCCAACTTAATAAATCAGAAAGTGACAGCCACGTATTGACCGATTTTGTTACTAACAAGATTCCATTCCATGCTGCTATTTGAATTCGACAAGTACATGTGGTGGGCAGAGAAGTGGCCTGCCCCAACCACACAAGAATTTTGAGGCCAGATCGAAATTTTTTGTCAGAATTCATTCATTCATACAACATTAAAGAGAAATATCAGTAAGACTATCTATATAAAAAAAAGTTCATGGGTTTCATCTTAAGAAAGCTCTGATAGAAAAAAATGTGTTTATCGTGACATACATGGCATGCAAATATAGTGTCTGATCCATAAATCATTTAGTGCACTTTGTTTTTTGATAAGTTATTCTTAAACTTTAAAGAAACAGAGATTGCTATTGAAAACCATATATCTTACACACGGATGACCTGTTACAGCAAGGATGTAATTGTTCTTTCATAAGAGCAGGCATGAAAAAATAGGTACACAGAAAATACAAATCCTACCAACACTTTCTGGAACAACATGGAATGAGAATGTTGCTCATAATAAATATCAAACACCTTGAATACGAAGTAACAATGATGTTGCTTACCTTCCAACATGTCAGAGTCACCATCCATAAGTGAGAGATCAGCACACTCGTCAGTGATGCTTCCTTTGGATTGTTCTTCATATACAATATGTGGATAGTTCTCACTCAAGGAACCCTCCCACTACAAAAGAAAAGGTCACGATTAAGTTAATACAAAACAAAACACAGTAGGACCATAGTCATTAGGGAAGAATATGCAAAACTGGAACAATATGAATCTCACAAAATAAATATAAGACATATCTTACTTTAGGCAACTCTGAGTTCCGTCTGATAGATGACGTCCTCCATCCAACTATATCTTGAATTCATCTTGTAAAGGAAACAATTACTTTGTTGCTAATGTAAGTCGTGAACAGTGAACAAAAAACATAGAGAATATGCACCAAAATGTTTCACACAAAGGATACGGTCATAGCCAACATTGGCATACGCCACTCGACGTTTAAATGCTTGCAGACCAGACCTATATTAATGATTTTAACACACACATCACGCAACGCAGAGGATCAAATGTACACCTCGCAACTTTGAATTTAGCTAAAGCAACAAAGACAAGCAAAGATGGAAAGTACATGAAGCAAAGGTCATCATAATCATCCACCATCTGCTGCAACAATGGAGGCTTTCCTTCATCATCATCAGTCAGAAAAAGATGTCTGCCTGTTCTTCCAAATATCCAATGAATAACATGTGAAGCAACTTTCTCAATAGCAGTAACACCAAAAAGAAAAGGAACCTGCCAAACAACAACAACAATCTGTAATGTCCCAGTTAACTTGGTTCCCTGCATGGATCTTCTTCTTCCATTGGTCCAATTTATGGCAACATTACTAGTCAATCTAAGAATCAGTAAATCTTGCGAACCTACAACAAAGTGTTTCACAATTATCATAAGCAAAGCTTACAGAATTGTCATGCGAATGCAACAGTTCAGAGGAAATTTTTTTACTGAAGAAAAACAAAAAATCAGTAAGCATAACGATTCATGCTTTGGAAGTTGCAGCACAATAAATATTACCAGCTGTCAATGAGCAAATATTTAGCAGTATGAGACATGTAAATAGTCAGTTCAAAGAACATTTCAAGGAGGAAAGATAATAGTTGTGCAATATGTACATGAAGCAACCTGGAATTGTTAAACGGTGCATGCCTATTCCGTGTGAATGCTACACAATGTTGGATGCTACATGTTCATAGAATAACAGAAGCAGATTTTGGAGCCTAGTACAAAGTTCAATTCATTGAAAATGAGAGATCCATTGTGCAGGTAAACTTACAAAGTCAAAAACCATGAATTAAACCCAATAATACCTCATGGAAAGATAATCTTGCAGCACAAAAAAAGATTCAACCATACAAACTCCTACTGATGCCATGACAATCTGCATGGCACAGGTACAGGGATGTTCTAATCAAATGCATGCCATCACATTAACGGAACAGCTGCATGGTACTGGCCAGCATGTTGACACAGGCTCCCACCACCCAAATATCATAGAACATGAATCATTATTGTTATCCACCATCACAAATATAATATGTTGATTTTGTACATGAAGAAAACACAGACAAATGCAAACAGTGAACATGTTATTCTTTGATCCAAGACAGTTTATTTGGTGATTTGAGTAGCATGTTTTTACATTAATCAGTAGATAAGATAGTTAAAAGTCAAATTAGAACTTGATGCTCAAACTAATTTCTTTTAATCCCAAGCATATAAAGTGAAGACCCATATAGGCCACATGATGAGGAATACCTGCTTATTTCCCCTGGAACCAAGATGAGGTGTAGCAACAGTTATGAAATTGATTGCTTCCAGGCCACATATGGTTCCACTAGGAGAATCATTATGGATATCAAGTAGAGGGTCCTCAATAGTTTTCCTCCTAGTGGGACTGTATAGTCTCCCAATTGCATATCTTGCAACCAATCCTCCGACCGAGTGTGCAACAAAAGAAATCTTTTGAAGTTCTGGCCTGCTTTTGACTACTTCAGCAACCTGCTCAAGAAGGTTTTCTTAAGACCAAAAATAAAGGCATGAAAAATTTTGTGTTTATTGCTAAGAATTATGGAACAATTTAGGAAATTCAGAAATTATTAAATTGAAATGGTTGCCACAGTTATGGTGATGTTGTCTGAGTGGCAAACTTACCTCTTCTGCTAATCGCTCACCCATAACATCAACACCATCTAGTGATAACCTGTGCATGTTTCTTTCACTGCCTGGAAGAAAACATTGGATAAGTGGCTTGGATGTTAGAAAATAGGGAGGAACTCAATCGCACCATGAACTAAATCTTGTATAAATAGCAAGTAATTTGATACATATACAAATACTAAAATTTATGACAAAGACAGTATAATGCCAATTCTAAAATATTTAGTGCAGATTTTATAAAAGGCTAACTAATCAACCATGACCGATCTTGAACTCTTTTACACAAAACAACAGAGTCTATTTCATAGAACTAATCATCCATAATCATATATGTCAATTGACCATTCTGACTACAAATCAGATTCTCACTGTTCAAAAAACCAAATTCCATTGACATAATAACTATGTAGTAAGGGAGTCCATACTTGAATAGAAACATATAGCAAGCGAAGTATATACAGATACTCTGTCTCCTGGTTGATTCTGCTGCTTTTCCTTATCAGACTTTAACTACCATGGAGAAGTATGCTAGATATGTTTCTACAAAACATTCAGAGATATGAAAAGAAACTAACATACTTAATGATAGCAAATAACAGGAAAATTGCTTTCGGAGGTAACTGAACACATACCTATTCATCATCACCATTTTTAAGCATTCTTGCAATTCCAAGTGAAAAAAAAAAGACAAAATAGTATAATGCCATGTGAATGATACACACACTGATTATGAATTAGATTCACTTACAATGAATTATGACTTTATCTGGAAGCATTCTAACAAACTGGTTTGCTCCAAATTCCCAATCAGCGACACTGCAAAATAAGATAAATTGAATAACAATGATGAAAATGTCTGATTTGGTCAAATATATAATAGCACACATAAGTGAAGAGTCAAATTAATCATGTAGGACACAGTTGGAAGTAACATCTTTTTCCACAGCATTATAGCAGAGAAGAATACTCGGGGAATCCTGTATATAATTAGCTTTCTTTTCCAACTATAGAGAAAAAGAATACCTGAATCAGTCATTAAGACAATGTTTTTCTTTTGCATCATAACAGCATATAATTTACAGCAAGAAGATGAAAGAATATCCTTAATATAGAGCTTATATTTCACAGAAGAAACAAGAACTCTGATATTCACAGAGTTAGGAAGACGGCAACATCTTGAGGTCATTCCCCTATCAATCTCTAACTGGTCTATTTTAAGAGTTTAGAAAAATACAATTCAACACGTCGTTGCTTGCAATAACTAGTTACTCCAGTCTTACCAATCAACTATATATGACACCATCATCAAATTAAACATGAAACCATTAGAAAGGGAAGCTGCATGACTATCTTCCTTATCTAGGGGATCTTCTCCATGGATCTCCAAGAAGAGAGACATAGAGCTTCTCTAACTTGGTGGTTGTATAGAGCCTAGGCATCTAAAAGTTAGGATCTTAACAGGATCATCAACTATAAATGTCATGATACTGTCTAAAACCTATTCCATGTGCGAATTCAAAAGTCCATATTTTTTTAATTAGGTTTTGCTTCTATAATCCTGTTTTCTCTTTTAATTCTCAATGGATATTGATATCACAAGACAGACAATCAAGTCTTCCTGCAGATTTCTTTTCTACTTCAGTTCTATCCAATTTATGACACTCGAATTGGGATAATCAATCATCAACCAAATCAATTTTAATCAGAAAGTGATGAAAGGCTCTTTTTTTAATAAGTAATAAACACTCATGACAAGTTGATAACAGCTGTTGATAGGTAGGATCAAAGCTAAAAGAAGGATTTCAAGTAATGTCAGAAGACTTGAAGATGCTTAACACAAGGAAACAAAAAAGGGAAACCAGTGACTCCAGACACTGCACTTCAGCAGCCGCGAAGAACAGAAAGAAAAAAGAAGCTAATGAAGTTCAGAAATCAACAAAGCTCCAGCACTGTTTGGTAAATTGGTAAGAATAGTTCGTTCACATCTTGATAATCTAGTGTGATTGCAACCCACTCCTTGCCTTACGCTGGCTACAGGCTCTCTACACCTTGAGGAGACGACAAAATACACGATTACTAACCTAAACTTATAGTAGTGATTTTTTTTGGAAAAACCTTAAGAAAAAAAGCATCATAAAATCTAAGATATCTGATAGAACATCAAAATTGAAAAAACGCAGAGCAAAAAGTCAGAATATGCCAGCAATGCTTTCGCCCATATCAAATGAAAGGGCTAAGTGGTCTCTCTTTTTCTTAAGAAAAGGAGTGCCTTCCGTCTCCGGCAATGTTCGAGCATTGGCCTTTCAACTGAGACTCTTCAAAGAGCATAAAATAGACGTCAAGGAACTCAATTCCGTAGGTATTGAGCAGAACCACCGTCAAGGATAACATGACACACCCGATTGACCCAGTGCGCACGCCATTACCCAGACCGATCCCCTCGCACCCAATTTCTCCTCAGAAACTCAACCCAGGGGTTTCAGACAAGTCACATCAAGAAAAGAAGTCCAATACCTTCCAAGGATTCCGTGGACCATCACCACGAGATGATCAGCGGAGGAGGACGGGCAGCTGTAGATGTCGGTTCCGCCATCGACGGGCTCGGAGCAGACTCTTGCCGAGTCTCCCATCGATCGCAGCTCCTCCCTCTCACAAGGGCCTCACTGACCAGCCAGCAACCGCAAGAAAATGACGCGCCCCCGAGGAGAGAGAGAGAGAGAGAGAGAGAGAGATTAGGGAGACGAGCAGCAGAAGAGGAGAGAGAGAGAGAGAGAGAAGAAGGCTAAAAGAAGCTGCAGGAAAAGGGGAAGAAAGAACGGACGAGATTAATTGATATTTGTAGCGAGGGGAAGGTGGGTAGACACGAGGGTCAGCAGATAAGTCGGGGAGCCGCGCGAAGGCTATTTCCCCTAAATATTGGGCCTTTTCTTCTGCCACGTATTATGAGAACCGTCGGATCAGCAGGAGTCTCTCGTATTCACCATCCAAAAATAGGCACGTTTCGATATAAAGCTTGGTTGACATAATAATTCAAGAATCAAAATGGTTAAATTTGATCACTAATAATCTGAGATAATATTTGTGTCCGAAAAGGGAAAATATGTCGAGAATCGAAACTTGGAATGAGAAAAAAAGAAACTATAAATTCAATTATGTCTTTTATTCTTGTCACATAATTATATCAAGGATTATTTATCTGATAAAATCTGTCCGATGAATAAGTCGTTATGTGTTTGTTTGCTTTATCCGTTAAAAGTTTAAAGGACTTTAGTATTTGTTTAGTAAATTTAAAAATGAAGAAAAGGAGTAAATATGTGTATGTCTTTCTCTTTAAATATTATGCTAATATAATATATCTGATAGAGTCTTTGTCAACACATAGCACAGGTAGTAGTAGGTGTTTAACAGACTCCACAAGTCACGTCTAATTTAGGGGAACGTAATAATAACTATATCATATGCTCCTTATTATGTTCTAAGTGAAAAGGTTTGCTCACCTAACAGCACAATCATTCATTGTGTTAGGACCTCCGTGTTGTTATCTATATTTGAAAATGATTAATTTATATTTTGATTGTAGGGCAGACAAATTATGCCAAAAAGGATGCTTTTAGATGTGTTTTTTTTTATCTTGGACTAAAATATCATAAGAAGAAAAGAACGTTTTGAACATGCTCAATTGCATCGAACGGTTTAGAAATTTTTTATTGTGGACCGATACATAACGCACAAGAAAAAAATGATTTTGGATGCGTACCTTTGCTTCCTTAGAAGATGGATTGCACAGAAATGAGATACAAATGTTTTAAATGTTTTTTTTATCATAAATGAATGTGAATTGGATGCTTTAAAATATATATTTTTATTTATTTATTTTGAATGAACTCACTACATGTAAAAAAAAAAGGCGTATAGATAGCATAAAATATTTTATACAACTTTTTTTTTTTAATCTTAAACGAATGTACTATTTGTAAAGAGAATATTTTTAAAATATAACAGATGTTTATAATATTTTATATCTTATACATTCAAGAAATAGTCGACTCATATTATCTACGCATTATGATGATGGGCATACCTTTTATATATTTTCTTTATCAAATTTATTGAAAGTGTATATGTGAGGGTGGTGGTGCTGCTAAATCTCTTGTATATTATATTTTTTAGTTAATTATGATTATTATTTTAATTTTTATATTTTAAAAATAATATTAAAGATTTCTATATTTATAAAAATAAAATATTTAATTGTCATTAATTTCATCGACGAAAAAAATTATACGTGTAAAAAAAAAGTGAATGAAAAAGATAAAAATATAATTTTATTATTTTTTAAATTATTAATTTTATATAAATTTCTCGATCAATTTTCTCTTTCCCTCTTTATTCGAACCCGTTCACCACTCACCTACTCAATCGATGAGCTCCCAAGGAGAAAGTATGTCTCAACATTCTTTTAAGTCATGTCATCGTCTCCTAAATGCTGCAACTGATGGCATTCCAATGAAAGTGGGATTCGAACAAGTCTACAGTCTTCTTGTGTGGGGATGGTGCACTCCTTACAGTGTAGCTATCTTCCATCGTCGTCAGTGTTGTCAACTCGATTCCTCTGGTAGATGCCACATTCGTATTGTTTTGAGCAATTGTGGCAGAAATGTGATGTTATGATGTCTTTCTTGTATTCGATCAGATTGAGACAAAAATGTCAAGTGCTTGCAACTTCCAAAGATCATGAAGTTAGTGGGACTTGGATACACTGGTTGGTTTGTGTATTACAACCTACTCTTCAAGGTAAGGCTTAAGATCTAAATTTTCTCATCGATATTCTTATAAGACTCAAAACTTCCTTCATTAGATTTCTCTGTTTCAGCCAGCATTAGTGAGTTGATGATCACAACTAGAAGAGACTAAGACATACAAGTGGATTCTTACTAAAACAAAATAGTCATAGCTGAAGTTTGAAGTATGCACGTTATCTCAACTTTGGTGCATATCTACTTGTTTATCGTCTTCAGAAGCTTTGCTTGTCATTCACAAGGATAATAGAAAAGAGTTACCCTCTTTTCAATTTGCTCACCCGTCACCTCGTCATTCCTGCCTTGGTCGGTGTTTGCTATCTATATATATCATGTGCATATCCACTTGTGCAAAAATGATAAAGAAGATGAAATCATTTCTATATAGAACTCACTCCACTGTATAACTCAATCTAGAGAAGAGCAATGGTGAGTTGCAGGTACCGACAAGCAGATTGGAAAGAAGAACGACGGACAAGTAGGTGCAGCAGGTGAGCGGGTGCGACGATAAGCAGGATCAACAATAGGTACGATAGGCCTGACATTTTTTTCGTTAACAAAATTGACGACAAAAGGATAATTAAAATTAAATATTTTATATTCATAAGTATAGGAATTTGAATGTTACTTGTTTAAGTATAGTGAACATAGTTAATTACAAGGAATAATATATAATTATCTAAGTTACTCGATTATTGGTTGAGACTTGATTATTTTTAATTATTTTTTTTTTCTTTGACAACAAATTACACCGTTTCTTTCAAATCAAAAACCACCTAATGTCGTTCCAAACATCATCTGGATGGAATCCTTCTACTAAATCACATTTAAAGGAGAGTAAATAACAATACAACATAAAAAAAAAATTAAGAGCACCCATTATTAATACACGTACACATACATCATCAATAATGACTAACAAATGGATGACTAAACTCTCAGGATGAATAGATCTTCTAATAATAACACTCGACAGTATATTTTAATACAAGATCTCAAAATAAGTGAATCCATATTACACTCCCAAATAAAATGACATCATCATAGAGATATATCCCCCACGTCAAGCAAGAGACTATTTAGCTGTCATGTCTCTTAGTTCATTAATCTCCAAACCGAGTACCAGCATTAGTTTCCCTGCCCCTTGGTTCAGATCAATATCTATAATTAACATCATGTCATCAATATTATCATATAACATACATAATATAATATCATAGATAACTCATCATGCAATCTAATGTATCAAAATATCAGTGTATAAAAAATAACATAGGATGCAAGTATACAGACATCACTAAAGGAATATATATATATATATATATATATATATATATAAACACAATGGGTATTCCAACTCAAGAAGATACATACATAAATAGTTCCGTATTCATTTAACAAGTTTATGATAAAAAAATATTTCATAAATTTATTTTATACGGTATGATTGTCAAAAATCAACATAGTATACATATCAAACTTTAATTAACACAAAGTAATGACCATGTGAAAAGGTAATCGCTCCATGATTTATTTTAATTAAAAGAATTCTTATTTTTTTTAAAAAATATTTTTTTTCTTTTTTATTAATCAATATATTAAAAAAACATATTTACTATTACTCCTTTATAAACATGATCATTTGTTATGTATATAAGATACGAGCTATGAGTTATATACGAGCTATGTATATAAGGACATTTTACCTAGAAAAAATATTTAATATTAGACTTTTATCATTTAATGTTGCTAATTAATTTTTACTTAAGGCACTAACAGCAATGGTAGCGGAGAGATGATTGACTCCTCCTTAGTGAAAGTTGTTGTCCATAGACAACGATGCATAGGGGTGATGAGAAAGGACAAGCGACGAGAGTAGAGGGAGGAGGAGGAGAAGAAAAGGAAGGGAGGAGACCAGACGTTGCTCATGATGGGAGCAAGAGGCAACGATGACAACCCCGAAGGCAATGGATGGAATACGGAAAGATGTTTTCATTAAATTGATTAAAAGGATAACACTATGTAAAAATCAATTAGGGGCATCATTTAGTAAAAGCTTAATGCTATGGCTTTTTCTAGATAAAATATACAGAAGATAATGAAACTATCAAATATTAAATATATATAATTTACGTAATTCAAGACCCTTTATCTACTTTCACTTTCTAGAAAATAATAGAAGATAAAAATAATTATTAAAAAAACTTTATTAAAGAAGAGAAGAAGCTTTATTAAAAAAATGAAAATGTTTTAATACATTAACATGCTTCCTCTCCTATTTATACAAATTAGGAGAAATGATTTCCCTCAACAGAATAGAGATTTTTCTCAACAAAATAAAGAGATTGAAGAAATCTTATCTTCTATCACACTTATGCTCGTTATCTTATCTTCTATCACACTTATGCTCGTTAATATTGCCTTATGGAAAGGAGTTTTTCCTGAATCATTAGAATTTTCTTCATCATATACAGTATGAAATATTTACATGTTTCAGCTCAAATTTTCCAATATGAAATATTTACATGTTTCAGCTCAATTTTTCCGTTGCGTATTCCCGCCTTCTTCCTAATTTTCACTATTTGAAAGTTTTTTTTTTGCTTTCAGATGTGTCTCTGTTTTTCGGTGAACATCCCTCTCCTCCTATCCTCCAGACAAGGATCCTTATTCATTGATTCCCCCCTCTTCTTCCTCTCCTCTCAGAGTGAAGGATAGTATGGTGAATTCTATTATCACTTCATCTTTAATCTCTACAAGATCCTCAGTTTATCCAATCGAGGCATAGGGTAAAATGACAGTTTATCCTTCTCTACTTCCAATTACTCAAAGCAGATTCATTCATGGTGCTACAAATGAAAACTTGAGCATAGATTCTAATTATAAATAATTTGAATAAGCACTCTGATATAATTTTTCTCCTTTGTCTATTGAGTTTGAACCTGAAAAACTAATTGAATGTTGAAGTCAACGGTCATTCATTGTTCTTGATCAATTCTTATGGAGGCCTCCACCTTTAGGTGTGATCAAATATATTGTTAATAAACTTTGATCAAAGTTCTCACTAAAGAATTATAGTGTAATATTGCGATTAGTCTAAGATTAAATTTAATTTGTAAAAGTATGATGAGTATACTATTATAAACTTTAGCTTAAGAAATTTAATCATGGTTTAGGTCAAACAAAGTTGATGGACTAGTTAACTTATTAGACTTGAGTCATGACATGTGATATTAGTTAGTCTAGTATTTCAGTATGATAAGGGGATTCCAAAAGGAAAGGATTACCCACGGATAGAGTTAGAGGATTCTGTTAGGATCAAAAGCGGCACTAATAGGGGAGGGGTGAATTAATGCAGCAGTAAAAACTACATCGGTTTGAAAAACTTTCGTACGATAAAATCTAGTTTCGACGAAAGCCATTTCAGAAAGATCTTTAAATTGAAAGCATATGGAAGTGTAGTTGATGTAAAGTAATGAAGGCAGTTTACAGTTAAGATAAATAACAAAACAGAAATACAAGACATATATTCACTTCTCTGATTCCTCTTTCGTCGAGGCCACCAGCATCCACTATCGATCTTCCTTTAATAGGCGAAGATTAACCTCCTTCTTACACCCCTCTTCTCCTTTTACTGGGTTTAGGAGACAACCCTTACAAGCACTCACTCCTCCTAAACATAAGACTTAGAGGAGGGGATTTCTCAAATGATTGCAATAATATTTCTTCACTTTTAAACTCTCTGTGCTCGTGTGTTTTAACCAGGGATGAGAGGGGTATTTATAGGCTTCAAGTTGATTCAAACTTGAAGCATAAAAACATCTCATCCCGGGTTTCCTAGGTTCAGGCGGTACCATCGCTTGTGTTGGGCGGTACCACCGCTAGTGTCAGTCTGACACTAACACTGTATTGGGTGATACCACTGCCTAGTCTGGCGGTATCATCGCTTGGCACTAGGCCACTGGGCGGTACCATCACCCAGACTAACGGTACCATCGCCTGACATAGTCTCGAAGATTGTGCCACGACAATGCCACTTCTTGGGTCACTGTTTGGGCCTCTCATTGGACCCAACACAGTCCTTACATGGGCCAAACTGGCTCCTAATTGGGTTGGCCCAAATCCAACCCCAACTACATGCTAACTACGAATTCTAAGATATTTTCTAAGCTAAACAAGTCCGTAAGTCTAGTTTCTTCCGATGAGCTTCCGGCGATCTTCTAGCGAACTTCCGACGATCTCTCGGCAATATTCCAGCGGATTCCCGGCAACCTCCTGGACTTCATGATTATCTTCTTGGCGAGTTTCGACGAGCTTCTTTAGCAAGCTCCTGGACTTCTCGACTAGTTCCTGTAGAACTTTCGATGAATATCTAGTCTTCCGACGAACTCTCAAACTCCCAACGAAATCGCGTCCTTGACTCCAAGACTTCATTTTTTTTATGCCTTGCTATCATAGTTAATCCTGCATATGTAAAAACACATTTCAATCTAGACAATTAATACTAAGCATTAATCATGTTGTCCGGCATGTCATTGGTCCCTCGACGCTTCATCCGATTCTTCGACGCATCGTCCTCTCTTGCAGCCTATTGCCCAATCGACTAGTTGACTCTGCGACTCTGATATCCTTGGCGTAATATCTGCTCTTCTTGGCTCGATGCCCAAATCCATAGCCTGAAGCCTTCTGTTGATACGTCGATCGATTCTCTAGCTCGATGTCGAATCTTTTGATATGTTTCTCTAGCCCAACATGATTCTTCCTGCTTTAATTGTCTTATCCTGATCGAAGCAACCTACGTCACTAAAAATGCAAATCAAATCATAAATATTTATCAATTGGTTTCATCATCAAAATACGAGATTCAATAGATTCATCATGGCGTGGAGCTACTATTAGGTTGTACCTCACATGTGCTAGTCATAGGTGCCCTACAAGCCAATCACGTGAGTGATGACACATATGACTTGACATTCAGTCTTTTTACTTATTATTATTATTTGATATTTTTTCATTTTATATTGCATGTTGCATGAATATATTGTAATATCCATGGATCTATGCAATGGAAATCGAATTGTGATGAAATCACGATAATGAAATCGATTCGCTATTAAACATAGATCCTAAATAATCCTAGGTTACTCAAGAGGGATATCAAGATAATCGAACAGACTAGTATATTGTATACCCATCCATATGATGGATGCTGCTGGTCTCATAGCTATGCGTGTGGGGACACTAGGGATACAGTATATGTGCTCATTGGAGAATGAGTTCACTGATTGATTCGCTCACGGAATGCTAGATGATTGATGATACCTTATTATCAGACAATGATTTTGACATCCCAATGGTGTATCTAGTCCCTATACTTGAGACACTTAGGATGTCCTGTATAAGTACTCTATTCTTTGATATTAGATTTATATGTCTGGAGGTTCCAGATATAGCATAGCCGGTCATTGAGAGTAGTAGCTAACCTTACGGGGGCTATTGAGTGTCGATCGAGGATCATCTGTTCTCGGTGTCATGAGAGGAATATCTCATGTGTTCTTGCTCAGACAAATCCCTGGCTAGAGTCATTCGAATTGAGAGTAAAAGAGTTCTCCGGAAGAATCCAATTAGAGTAAGACTCGTATAGAAATTGTATGGGCCTAACAACACCATATCTGGTATACGATTTCTGAGACATTAGATGGAAGAGAGACTATATGTACACGATAACCGAGGATAGATAAGTCCAAAGGATTGGATTTCCTTATATCATTTGGAGACTGCGGCGTAGTGGCCTAGTACATTCGTAGTCGATGGGCCTAGGGGGTCACACACATATGGTAGACGTTGGATGAGTAGAGATTCAGATGTGAGATATTCGTTGGAGCCCTTATCTTATTGGATATCTAATAAGCACATAAATTATTGGATCTTATGAATGAGATCTAATAAGAGCTAATAATATATTATTGGATAGAGGCCCACTAATATAAGAGACTTGGGTAGTTGGATGGAGATTCAGGGGTTAAGTTGACATAGTGTCTATATAAATATGAGGGAACCAAAGACCCATAGGCTAGAGGTTCCACACGCAAGGAAGAGTTTTTGACAGTAATTTAAGGAGCATCTTTGTAACCCATGTTGTGTGGATCACTGCCAGGGGAGGAGGAGGACAGTTGACCTCCTTCATCCTCTCCTACAGATATAGGGCTATGTTGGGCCTTGAAGAGGACGTCAAGCTCTTGGAGTAGGAAAAATTATAATATTACAATTAGTCTAACATCGGAAATGGACAATATTAAAATTGGCTTGTAAGGGTCAGATGATTATATTATTATAAAATTTAGTTTAATTATTTTGACTAGTGATTTGGTCCAACAAAGTTGATAGGAATTTCTTATCAGGCTTGGTTTGTGATAGATGGACCATCGAACTCTTAAGCACCCTAATTTTCAAATGCTTAGGCTAATCGAATGCATGGAATTGGTGCTTAAAAACTTGCAACCCATGGAAATGGAGAATGTGATGAGAGGAAGACATCTCACGATCATTTTCTAAGTGGCCTCATCGGCGGTGATCGAGAGATATGACCAATGCAAAGCTCAAAGTTGTCACCTCAATTCTTAAGCGTAAGAAGCAATGGATGTCTCTGCCTTTAGAGGAGATGTTAGATTCCTACGATGATTGTTATTGAAATCTTTATCTTTAGAGAAGATGCTAGATTTTCTATAGTAATTGTTATTAGAAACAACTACCTCCCTCTCTCTCTCTCTCAGTCTTTCCAAGTGATCCTTATTAGTTGAAATTATAGGGGAGCTAAAGCATAGGTTTGTTAGGGATTGCTTAGCTTAGGTTTCCATTTAAATATAGACCTAATTTACTTTGAATACAATAAATACATATAAGAAAATAATAAGGTGAATAAGTTAATTCAATCTTAGAGTCGTCGATCCTATAAGGGGTTCGTTCTTCGAAAGCATCTAGAGGAATTATACATACTAGCTTGGAATCATGAAATAATTGCCATCCATGTGTTTTTTCTTTCTATTTATAATGCATTCATTTGACAATTTAATTTAAGAAATCCCCTCCATGACTTTTTATCGGTGATTTATGTAGATTTGATTCATAATAAACTTGTCTATTGGTAACTTCAATTTGTATTGTCTATTGGTTTCTATTGTCTATTGGTTTTCATGATCTACCTTCGTGTTTGATTGGTAACTTCAATTGTATGCTTCACCTTAAAGACAAATATGATGACACTTTATTTGTGCTTTTTGATAATTTATTTCGATCGAGAAGAAGAGTCTTTTTATTTAGAATTTATTGATCCTAAATTCATTTTGTCGAATAATAAAAAAAGGGTATGCTAAGATTTGGGTTCAGTTAAATTGTATGCTTGGCTTAACTCTTTTGGTAACTTGGTTGTACATCTTCCTCCTCCTTATGTTTTATCTAACCACTATACTTTTTCTTATTTAAGTGAATGATAATCCCAAAAAATTATTTAAATCTTAAAATTTTTGGATTGATCAGGAAGAAACCTTAGCGGTGCTTTCAAAGTGGAATTGAAATTGTTTATGTAACTTGGATGGATAATAACTTAAATCTTGTCAAAAAATTAAAATTAAAATTAAAGTTGGCTTCTCTTTATAACAAATATCAAGCTCTCCTTCGATAGGTTAACATAAAATATTGAGCCATAGATAAAACTAGATGGATTAATGATGAAGATCATAACACTAAATATTATCATAATTCTATCGGTATCTATCTGTAGGAGGCAAAATCAAATTCTCATCAAAGATGATAATTATATTAAAATCCACCCAAGTGAAATTAGAGAACTCTTTGCTTCTTGTTATAGTAAGCTTTGGAATAATAATATTGAACACTACATTGGTCTATAGTTAGTTAGGTGTATTTTTTATAATGCTAATGTTAACCTTATTAAACTCTTTGAGGATGAGAAAATTTATAATGTCATTAAGTCCCTAAGGATAAAAAAAAAGTCTTAGGCCTGATGGGTTCACAAGTGAATTTTATCAAGGGTGTTGGGACTTTATTTGTGATCTATGAGTACAATTTCATCAAAATTGGACACACACACACACACTATATCTAAATTGGACACACACACACACACACTTATAGATTTACATTTATATCTAAATGTAAAGACCATAGCATAGTTTTGACTTTTAAACCCCTTTTTTATGCAAAATTAATTATAAAATTCTTGCTAAAGTATTTGACTAGTAAAAGTATATATATATATATATACGTTAATAGCTTAAGAGATGACACACTTTTACATTTACTTATAGGGGCAAGAATCATTGATTGAGTGATCATTAAGATTAGAAAAAGTTTAAGATCAATATTTTTCGTGGGATGTCGTGGTTAATGCTTTTTTAGTATTTAAGTTTTCTCCCATCTTTATTTGTATATCCACTTCTCACTATGCTTGCTTAATTAATGGGCTCCCCTCCCTATAATTCAAAGATTATAGGGGTATCCATAAAAAAAATCCCTTCTCTCTCCTATTTATATTTTTTTAAAGCTAATTACTTCCCACCTATTAAATAATGCCTATGAGCAAGCTATCACCATTTCATTTCAAGAATAAATATAAGATTTCTCACTTAATATTTATCAATGATATTTTTCTTTATTTTTATGTTAATCATAAATCGTACAATGTTATTTTGGATATCTTTAAGACTAGTGAACTTTTGACCTTCTAAAATATTAATACTAATAAAACTGAAAATATTTTCCTTTGCCACACTACTAGAAACATTAGGAGTAAATTTGTTCTATATTTAATATCAAAGAAGAAATTTTCTATAAGTATTTAGGAGAATTCTTAAGGAGATTAATGAAGGTATTCTATTGTTAGTCGATGTCAAACTATTTCTCTCTCAATAAGGTAGAGTTATTCTTTAAAATGTAGGTGGTTTGGTTGCGACTCCTATTCATTGTTTATTCAGAGACACGAGGGGATGTCAAGCTTGGATATTTATTATATACAAATCTAATTGATCAAAGAGGAAACATAATAATTACTAGAATAGCAATTAGCATTTGGTATATAATAAATATCCAAGCTTGACATCCCCTTGTGCCCATACGAAGATCGATGACCATCAAAAAACCTAGAGGCATCAAAATGGCTTCTTCAATATAACAAATAGAAGAATTTTTGGATTACTCGTGTGTGGAAGATGCTATTTAATATATTATCTATCATTGAAAGATTACATCAACTAGGCAATTTTCTAATGCAGGTGTGTTACCTTAATGAATTTATTTGTTCATGAATTACTCTTTTGCTAAATCTATTTGAGCGATTGAAAAAGAACATAGTGAATATTCGCATGATGGGGAATGACTTAATGAGAGTTCTGAGGTGGATCGACAAGGCTCATTAATTTTGAGCTCTTTAATTTTATATACTTTGTGATTTATATGAAAGTATTTTTTAAAGGGGAAAATACTTCTCCTCCTCCTATTTTCTATAAGATAATTGTATACATTAGGGATGGAATAAAGCTAGAATAATCTTCAGAATCTTTAAACTTGGGTTAAATAACAAATGCATACTGAGGATCAGCTCAAATTAAATAGAGATGACTCCTTTGATTATGTATCAGGGGATGAGGTTGTCGGATTTCTTATTCATACTAATAATGGGGGTGTTCGATTTTTTTGTTAGTACTAATTGTTAAGCAATTAATGCATCGTGACTAATGAGTTAGCACAGCTTGATTCATGGGCCAATGTCGAGAGTCTTCGGTCGGTTGCTGTCTACCGAGGTCGGTCACACCCTCAGGACGGGGCGTCGGCATCGGAATATTGATTGACATCTCTCTCTCGATTGGGATGATCTCATCTCGGGCATAACCGCCTTCCTGGACAGAAGGCCCCCGTCGGGTGGTTATCGACTGTGGCCCCTCGATAAGTAAGTCAGCGTTTGGTCCCTATTTTTCGCCTCCCCTTGGCCAGATGCCGGCCAGGGGTTCTTATACTACTGTACGAGCCACAAGTCAGGAGCCGATCTGTTGTGACTCAGGCAGAGACTGATCCTGTTGGCCGAGTGACTGTTCTCAGGTTTAGGTTTAGGGCCGGCGAGTCACAAGTCGGGAGCCGATTTGGCGCGACTCAGGCAAAGACCAGTCCTGTTGGCCGAGTGATTGTTCTCAAGCTTAGGTTTAGGGCTGGCGAGTCGCAAGTCGGGAACCGATCTGGCGCGACTCGGGCAGAGACTGGACCTGTTGGCCAAGTAATTGTTCTCGAGCTCAGGTTTGAGGATTGATAAGTCGCAAGTCGGGGGACCGATCTGGCGCGATTCGGATGAAGACTGGACCTGTTGGCCAAGTGACTATTCTCGGGCTCAAGTTTAGGGCCAACGAGTTGCAAGTCGGGAGCCAATCTGGTGTGACTCGGGCAGAGACTGGACCTGTTGGCTGAGTGATTATTCTCGGGCTCAGGTTTAGGGCCGACGAGTCGCAAGTCGAGAGCCGGTCTAGCGCAACTCGGGTAGAGACTGGTCCTATTGGCCTAGTGAATGTTCTCGAGCTCAGGTTTAGGGTCAGCGAGTCGCAAGTCGGGAGCTGATCTAGCGTGACTCGGGCAAAGAATGGACCTATTGGCCGAGTGACTATTCTTGTCTCAAGTTTAGGGCCAGCGAGTCACAAGTCGGGGGCCGATCTGGTGCGACTCGGGCAGAGATTGGTCCTGTTGGCCGAGTGACTGTTCTTAGGTTCTGGTTTAGGGCCGGCGAGTCGCAAGTCGAGAGCCGGTCTAGCGCGACTCAGGCAGAGACTGGTCCTGTTGGCTTAGTGATTGTTCTCGGGCTCAAGTTTAGGCCCGGCGAGTCGCAAGTCGGGAGCTGATCTAGCATGACTCGGGCAAAGACTGGACCTGTTGGCCGAGTGATTGTTCTCGGGCTCAGGTTTAGGGCCGGCGAGTCACAATTCGGAGCCGATCTAGTGCGACTTGAGCAAAGACTGGACTTGTTGGTCGAGTGACTATTCTCGGGCTCAGGTTTAGGGTTGGTGAGTCATAAATCGAGAGCCAATCTAGTGTGACTCGGGCAAAGACTAGACCTATTGGCCGAGTGATTGTTCTCGGGCTCAAGTTTAGGGCCGGCGAGTCGCAAGTCGGGAGTCAATCTAGCGTGACTCGGACAAAGACTGGACCTATTAGCCGAGTGACTATTCTCGGGCTTAGGTTTAGGGCCGACGAGTCATAAGTCGGGAGCCGATTTGGCATGACTCGGGCAGAGACTGGTCCTGTTGGCCTAGTGACTGTTCTCAGGCTCAGGTTTAGGGCTAGCGAGTCGCAAGTCAGGAGCCGATCTGACGCGACTCGGGCAAAGATTAGACCTGTTGGTCGAGTGACTGTTCTTGGGCTAAGGTTTGAGGATTGATGAGTCGTAAGTCGGGGGACCGATCTGGCATGACTCAGATGAAGACTGGACCTGTTGGCCGAGTGACTATTCTCGGGCTCAGGTTTAGGGCCGATGAGTCGCAAGTCGGGAGCCGATCTAGCGTGACTCGGGTAGAGACTGGACCTGTTGGCCAAGTGACTATTCTCGAGCTCAAGTTTGAGGATTGACGAGTCGCAAGTGGGGGGACCGATCTGGTGCGACTCGGATGAAGACTAGGCGTCGTTGGGTGGCGCGTCGGGGTTTGCATGGGTGCCATAGTGTCACATGGCATGCTGAGTGGAGCGGCGGAGGGCCTGGGGGGAAATTTCCTATCACGTGTTGCTTCCGGTGGGAGATCTCTCATCACGAGCTGCTTTCGGCGGGAGAGTCCTTGTCACGCGCAGCCTTTTGGTGGGAGATCTTTCGTCATGAGCTTCTTTTGGCGGGAGCTCCAGGGCTAAAGAATCTGGGGGATCTAGGGAGTTATGATGGGTTTTAAATACTGTGACCATCTCTCTCCTCGGAAGCCCAAACGTCGCCTTGCGGTGGATTAGCCTACTCTTTATAAGCTTCTTCCAGAACAGTTGCCATCACTTTCTTAGTCCTTCGTCTTGTGCCTCGGCTCCTTCCTTCCAACCATGAGGTCAGGATGTCTTTGTCTTTCTCTTCATCTTCTTCTTCCTCATCTTCCTCTTCTTCATCTTCTTCTTCTTCATCTTCCTCTTCTAGGGGCCCGGGGGTTGAGGTTGTCAGTTTATCTTTGGGTGGCACGCCTTCGAAGGTCGCAAGGAGTTCTGTCGCACTTGAAAACCTCAAGTTGTAGCATGATGTAGACTAGGTGGTGACCAAGGAACTTTTGGGGGCACTTTGGGATCGCTATTGCATCTCAAAGTGCTATGGTGTTCACGCCCCTCGGCTCGGTCAGTGGCCATATGATCAGTTTCCCAACGGATTTGGGCTGATCGTGGGTGCCCTCGAGGCGGGACTGCGGTTCCTATTGCATCCCGTTATTGAGGAGTGCATTCGTAAGTGGGGAATATCGCCATCCTAGATGGCGCCAAACTCTTAGCGCTATCTGGTGGCTTTTCTCGGGGAGTTTCGGGGAGCAGGGATCGAGTCGACCAGGACCCTCTGCTAGTCATAGGTGCCCAACAAGCCAATCACGTGAGTGATGGCACGTGTGACTTGATACAGAATCTTTTTGCTTATTATATTTTGACGTATATCACTTTATAACTATTGCATATGTGCATATATATATTGTGATGTCCTTGGATTTGTGCAATGGGAATCGGATCGTGATGAGATCATGATAATGAGATCGATTCACCTTTAAACACATATCCTAAATAATCCCGGTCATAGGTTACTCGAGAGGGACATCATGATAATCGGATAGACTGGTGTACTGTATACCCGTCCATATGATGGATGCAGCTGGTCTCATAGCTGCTCGTGTAGGGACACTAGGGATGCAGTACAGGTGCTCATTGGAGAATGAGTTCACTGATTGATCCACTTACGGAATGCTGGATGGTTGATGATGCCTTATTGTCAGACAGCGATTTCGTAGTCCTAGTGGTGTATCTGGTCCTTAGACTTGAGACACCAAGGATGTCCTGTATGAGTGCTCCACTCTTTGATACCAGACTTATAGGTTTGGCTGTCCCCAGATCTAGTACAACTGGTCATTGGGAGTGGTAGTCGACCTTACGAGGGCTATTGAGTGTCGACAGAGGATCATCCACTCTCGGCGTCATGAGAGGAATATCCCATGTGTTCTTGCTCAGACAAATCCCTGGCCAGGGTCATTCGGGTTGAGAGAGAAAGAGTTCTCCGGGAGAATCCGATTAGAGCGAGACTCGAGTAGAAACCGTATGGGTCTGACAACACCATACTCGATATACGGTCTTTGGGATATTAGATGGATGAGGGACTATAGGTACATGGTAACTGAGGACAGACAGGTCCAATGGATTGGATTCCCTTGTATCGTCTGGGGACTACGGCGTAGTGGCCTAGTACGTCCGTAGTCGATGAGTCGAGTGAATTATTACAGAGATAATAATTCACTGAGTTAGAAAGAGTTCTAACAGGTATGACTCACGGCCAGCTCGATATTGGGCCTAGAGGGTCACACACATATGGTAGGCATTGCGATGAGTAGAGGTTCGGATATGAGATATCCGATGGAGCCCTTGTCTAATTGGATGCAGATCCAATACCCACTAGGGAAGGACCCATTAGGGTTTGACACGGGATCTTTATAAATAGGAGGGATTCACAGCCTCATAGGCTAGAGTCTTTGCTTGCCTTTCCTATTCTCCTCTCCCTCTCCACCTTAGAGTAAGCCTGGAGTTTTGAGGAGTGTCGTCGCAACCCTGCTGTGTGGATCACCGCTAGAGAGGAGGACGCTTGACCTCCTTCACCTACTCCTAAGGATCTGTAAGGAAACAAGGATATACGATCTCCCTAGGTAACACAATCTCTATACGCAGTTTTGTGTTTTGCGGATTTTGCGCACCAATCTTCGCACGACGACGAACATCTTTTTGGGAATCGGGGAATTTTGTTTTCTTGATCTTCCGCTACGCATATGATGTCGCCCCCCAATGATTTCCCAACAGTGGTATCAGAGCCAGGTTGTTCGTGCGAATGATTGGTTTTGAACTGCGTGTGTTGTGTTTAGGAAGAATATTGACGTCAAAATCGTTGACGCAAAAGCGAGGAAGGGCAGCAACAGTTGCTGCCCTCGATCTGCATGCCTGCAGCCACCTGCAGCGGTAGCCGCAGCCAGGCAGCACAGCGCCGGCGCATGCGCAAGCGCTGTGCCTGCAGCAGTCGGTCGGCGGTCTGCTTGCAGCAGGCTTGTTGCTGGCGGGGCTGGCAGCCCACGGGCAGAGTCGCCGTAGGGCAGCGGTGCCTGCCGCCGCTGCTCCCGCGGGCGAAACCCCCCCACAGGGGCGGCCGCCCGGCGGTACAGCACCGTCTACGGAGGCAGCGGCGCCCGAAGGGGGCACCCACCCGCAGCGGCATCGCCGCCAGCGGGCGTGCCGCTTGCAGGCAAGGGCAGTGCCCTCGCCCCGCCGCACAGGCCGCCGCCGGCAGGGTGGGGGCGGCGACAGCAGCGAAAAGGGGAAAAGGTATTAGGGTTTTCTGGGCAAAAGACAGTTTTGCCCCTCGGAATTTGAGAAATTCCAGTTTCTGTCTTTTGTCCAAATTACGAAAATACCCTTATGAATTGAGAAATTCCCTGCATGTCCTTGATTTCAGAAAAATATTAATTAATTAAAAGGTTTAGTTGATTATTATTTTTATTATTATCTAGTAGTCCTACATGATAATGATTATTTATACATGTAATGTATGATGTGTGGACGGATGATCATGGACCGTGTGATATGTGTACTTGTGATTATTATTATTGAGGTCTGCGAACCTCCATTATATTTCTCGTTTATTGTCGGGCCTGCGTGCCTATGATTAAGTTGTAATCACATGAGGAGGCGCAGCGGGAGCGTGGATGCGATAGCGGGACCCACGAGACGGACGATCGTGATGCATGAAGATGCATCAAGATGTCGGCGGAACCGATCATATTAGGTTGTGGTCCATGATCATCTGATGTGATTGCTTATACACATACTAGATATGTATATATATTTGCATGCGATGTAGATATATATTAAATATGTATATGTGTGACATGTCATATTAGGAGACCAAATTATAGAAACATCTCTCGATAATATTAAGTCGGTAAACGTGAGACAATTAGATTGACCCACGTGGCCTTCCATCGTTATGAGTAGGAACCGATTCCCGGTGTAGGTTGAGTTGGTCGAGTCCCTCGAGACTCACCTATATCACGATTCGCTATCTTGCTTACGACATAGAGAAGTCGCCGATGACCTGAGGGCATGGTATGTTTGGTCGAGTCCCTCGAGGGTATATCATCAAATCAGACTCATCTTGTAACGAAGGTGTTGACTTAACCGAGCATCATGGTTGGTCGAGTCCCTCGAGGCCATGGTGATTCGGAGGCCGAACAGGACAGGAATCACAAGGAGTTGTGATCGGCAAGAGTTGCCTACCTTTTAGGCTTAGTGTGATTGGTCGAGTCCCTCGAGGTTACACTAAGACGCTGATTGGATCCTGATCCCCACTAGAAGTCTGCCTGAGACTTCCGTTTCGCGTGCTGAGGGTGTCGCGTGACTCGTTAGTAAAATAGTGGGAGCATATTAAGATAGAAGTCCATATCTTGATAGTTTATTTCTTGCAAAATCTGCATGTTATTCATTTTTGCTACATCTTTATTTTCAGAAAATGTCGCTTTCAAATCCCTTATGTGGCATACTTGATGTCAACCACCTAACTGGTCCAAATTATATGGATTGGCTCCGTAACTTGAGAATTGTTCTCACAGCGGAGAAAATCGTTTACGTCCTTGATACAGTGATGCCTACGCCCGAAGAAGGGGCAAGCGAGGATGAGATCGCTCGCTACGTGTAGTACATTGATGACTCCACTCTTGCTCAGTGCTATATGTTGGGCTCTATGACTCCAGAGTTACAGAGACAACATGAAAAGATGGATGCCAGATCCATTCTCCTACATGTCCGCAAATTGTTTGAGGAATAGGGAAGGACTCAACGATATGAGATATCCAAGAGCCTTTTCCGCGCTAGGATGACTGAGGGGACACCGGTTCAGAACCATATCCTAAAGATGATTGAGTGGATAGAGAAACTCACAGGTCGAGGAATGGTCCTAGAGGATAACTTGTGTGTGGACATTGTGCTTCAGTCCCTACCATATTCCTTTTCACAGTTCATAATGAATTTTAATATGAACAAGCTTGAGGTGACTCTCCCAGAGCTCCTCAATATGTTGAGGGAGGCAGAGAGTACTATTAAGAAAGAGAAGCCAGTTCTCTACACTGGTGAGACCAGAAAGAAAAGGAAAGCAGAAAGGTCCCTTAAGAAGGGAAAGGGCAAGGGCAAACAAGGTAAAGCAAAGGTTGCTAAGAAAGACCCAGCAAAGGACAAAGGCCAGTGCTTCCACTGTGGTAAAGATGGGCATTAGAAGAGAAACTGCAAAGAGTACCTTGCAGAAAGGGCGAAACAAAAGCTTGATGAAGTTTTAGGTACATTCATGATCAGTCTCCATTTGTCAGACTTTTATTATAACACATGGGTATTGGATACCGGTAGTGCTTATCATATATGCAATTCGTTGCAGGTTCTGGCAAGGCCTAGGAGACTAGAGAGAGGCGAGATGGACCTCAAGATGGGTAATGGAGCAAAAGTTGCTGTATTAGTTGTTGGCGAGGTCGCCCTACATCTACCTAGTGGAGCTTTTATTGCATTAGATGCATGTTATTTTGTTCCTTCTATTATCTAAAACATTATCTCCATTTCATGTTTAACAGTTAGTGGATATAAATTTATTTTTAAGAACAATGGTTGTTCGATATTATTAGATGATAAGATCATCATGAAAGGAACATTGCATAATGGTTTATTTATGTTAGACACCACTCCACATATCATGAATGTAAATGTGTCAAGAAGGAAACGAGATGAGTTGAACAGTGCATACCTGTGGCATTGTAGGCTAGGTCACATCCATGAAAGAAGGATTCAAAAGTTGCTAAATGATGGATATCTAGATCCATTCGACTATATGTCTTATGCAACTTGTGAGCCTTGCATTCGTGGAAAATTGACCAACTCTCCATTTAGTGGAACTGGAGAGAGAGCCACTGAGTTGTTGGAACTCATACATAGTGATGTATGTGGACCCATGTCAACTCATGCCATTGGAGGTTACTCCTACTTCATTACATTTACTGATGATTTCTCAAGGTATGGATATGTGTACTTAATGAAGTACAAGTCCGAGGCCTTTGAGAAATTCAGAGAGTATAAGAATGAGGTGGAGAACCAGACTGGAAAGAGTATCAAAACTCTTCAATCAGATCGAGGAGGTGAGTACTTAAGTACAGAGTTTACTCAGTTCCTCAAGGACCATGGGATATTATCCCAATGGACACCTCCTTATACACCTCAGCTCAATGGTGTCTCTGAAAGGAGAAATCGTACATTATTAGATATGGTACGGTCCATGATGAGTTTCGCTGACCTGCCCATCTCATTCTGGGGATATGCCTTAGAAACCGCAGCTTACCTTCTGAACAAAGTTCCAACTAAGTCGGTAGTGTCTACACCATATGAGATATGGAAAGGGAAGAAGCCTGATCTTAAGGTTGTTAAGATTTGGGGCTGCCCAGCCCACGTTAAAAGACACAACCCCGATAAGTTAGAATCAAGGACAGAGCGATGCATATTTGTGGGGTACCCCAAGGAAACTTGTGGGTATTACTTCTATCATCCCGAGGACAAAAAGGTCTTTGTAGCTAAGAGAGCAGTGTTCCTTGAGAAGGAACACATTCTTGGCGGAGACAGTGGGAGAATGATAGAGTTGAGCGAAGTTAGAGAACCAAGCTCAAGCACCACTCTACAGTCCGAGTATGTTCAGGTACCTAATACACAAGTTTCAACTTTACACAAGTCTGATAGAGTATCCCATCCTCCTGAGAGATATGTGGGACATATTAGAGCAGAGGATGTAGAGGATATTGATCCTCAGACCTACGAGGAGGCTATTATGAGTATAGACTCCGGGAAGTGGCAAGAAGCCATGAATTCTGAGATGGATTCTATGTACTCCAATAAGGTTTGGAACCTAGTTGATGCGCCCGAAGGTATTGTACCCATCGGTTGCAAATGGATCTTTAAGAAAAAGATTGGAGTAGATGGAAAAGTAGAGACCTATAAAGCAAGACTAGTGGCTAAAGGGTATCGTCAAAGGTAAGGTGTTGACTACGAGGAAACTTTCTCACCCGTAGCAATGCTAAAATCCATCAGAATTCTATTGGCTATTGCAGCACACTATGATTATGAGATCTGGCAGATGGATGTGAAAACCGCATTCCTCAACGGGAACCTCGAGGAGGAGGTGTATATGATGCAACCTGAGGGATTCGTGTCCAAGAACTGCCCAGATAAGATGTGTAGGTTGCTTAGATCCATTTATGGACTAAAGCAAGCATTTCGAAGTTGGAACATAAGATTTGATGAGGCAATCAGATCTTATGACTTCGTTAAGAACGAAGATGAGCCTTGTGTATACAGGAATGTAAGTGGGAGCGCTATCACCTTTTTGGTGTTATATATGGATGACATCCTCATCATTGGGAATGACGTAGGAATGCTATCCACAGTAAAGGCTTGGTTATCTAGACACTTCTCCATGAAGAACTTAGGGGAAGCATCCTATATCTTGGGGATTATAATCTATAGAGATAGATCCAAGAGGATGCTTGGCTTGTCCCAGTCCAGGTACATAGAAACCATTGTCAAAAGGTTTGGCATGGAAAATTCCAAAGGGCAAACATGAATATGATACCTTATGCCTCAGCAATAGGGTCTATCATGTATGTCATGCTATGTACTAGGCCTGATATAGCGCATGCTCTGAGTGTCACGAGCAGGTATCAGGCGGATCCAGGCTTGGAGCACTGGAAAGCAGTAAAGTGTATCCTTAAGTACTTGAGAAGGACTAAGGATCTTTTACTAGTATATTGAGGTAATAGCCTTAAGGTTGAAGGCTTCACTAACTCAAGTTTTCAGTCTGATGTCGATGATAGCAAGTCGAATTCAGGGTATGTGTACACCTTGAATGGAGGAGCAGTGTGTTGGAAGAGTTCCAAGCAAGATACCACTGCTGACTCGACCACAGAGGCGGAGTACATTGCTGCATCGGATGCAGCAAAGGAGGGAGTCTGGGTGAATAAGTTCATCACAGATTTGAGAGTCGATACAGATAGCGACAAGTCGACTTCCTTATATTGCGACAACTATGGGGTGATTACTCAAATAAGGGAACCCGGGTCTCATCAGAAGTGTTCTGAGGAGGTTCCAGCTTATAAGAGAGATCGTAACCCGAGGAGAAGTAGTAATGGAAAGAGTTCCATCCGAAGATAAATTGCAGATCCACTGACAAAGCCGTTGTCTCAGATTGTCTTTGAGCATCACAGGGGTATGATGAGGATCACACATATAGGTGATTGGCTTTAGGTCAAGTGGGAGATTGCTAGTCATAGGTGCCCAACAAGCCAATCACGTGAGTGATGGCACGTGTGACTTGATACAGAATCATTTTGCTTATTATATTTTGGCGTATATCACTTTATAACTATTGTATATGTGCATATATATATATTGTGATGTCCTTGGATTTGTGCAATGAGAATCAAATCGTGATGAGATCACGATAATGAGATCGATTCACCTTTAAACACATATCCTAAATAATCCCGGTCATAGGTTACTCGAGAGGGACATCATGATAATCGGATAGACTGGTGTACTGTATACCCGTCCATATGATGGATGCAGCTGGTCTCATAGCTGCTCGTGTAGGGACACTAGGGATGCAGTACAGGTGCTCATTGGAGAATGAGTTCACTGATTGATCCACTTACGGAATGCTGGATGGTTGATGATGCCTTATTGTCAGACAGCGATTCCGTAGTCCTAGTGGTGTATCTGGTCCTTAGACTTGAGACACCAAGGATGTCCTGTATGAGTGCTCCACTCTTTGATACCAGACTTATAGGTTTGGCTGTCCCCAGATCTAGTACAACTAGTCATTGGGAGTGGTAGTCGACCTTACGAGGGCTATTGAGTGTCGACAGAGGATCATCCACTCTCGGCGTCATGAGAGGAATATCCCATGTGTTCTTGCTCAGACAAATCCCTGGCCAGGGTCATTCGGGTTGAGAGAGAAAGAGTTCTCCGGGAGAATCCGATTAGAGCGAGACTCGAGTAGAAACCGTATGGGTCTGACAACACCATACTCGATATACGGTCTTTGGGATATTAGATGGATGAGGGACTATAGGTACATGGTAACTGAGGACAGACAGGTCCAATGGATTGGATTCCCTTGTATCGTCTGGGGACTACGGCGTAGTGGCCTAGTACGTCCGTAGTCGATGAGTCGAGTGAATTATTACAGAGATAATAATTCACTGAGCTACAAGGAGTTCTGACAGGTATGACTCACGGCCAGCTCGATATTGGGCCTAGAGGGTCACACACATATGGTAGGCATTGCGATGAGTAGAGGTTCGAATATGAGATATCCGACGGAGCCCTTGTCTTATTGGATACAGATCCAATACCCACTAGGGAAGGACCCATTAGGGTTTGACACGGGATCTCTATAAATAGGAGGGATTCACAGCCTCATAGGCTAGAGTCTTTGCTTGCCTTTCCTATTCTCCTCTCCCTCTCCACCTCAGAGTAGGCCTGGAGTTTTGAGGAGCGTCGTCGCAACCCTGCTGTGTGGATCACTGCTAGAGAGGAGGACGCTTGACCTCCTTCACCCTCTCCTAAGGATCTGCAAGGAAACAGGGATATACGATCTCCCTATGTAATACAATCTCTATACGCAGTTTTATGTTTTGCGGATTTTGCGCACCAATCTTCGCACGACGACGAACATCTTTTTGGGAATCGGGGAATTTTGTTTTCTTGATCTTCCACTACACATATGATGTCGCCCCCCAATGATTTCCCAACACCCTCTTCCTGGCCTACTTCCGTTTGTGTAAGGGGCGAGGCAGGTATTACCTAACCACCCATAGCGGTTTTAAGATCAGCGACGCTCCTTCCAACAACAAGGTTTTGAAGAGTCGCTTCTTCTTCATCAGTTGTAGTTGGGGTGGGGTTTCAGTACCGGATGGACTTCTCGATCCATCGACAATGTCCCCCCGTTTCTTTCTGTCGAAGAAACAATGGCCATGAATCGATTAAGGGGCATTTTGTCCTCTTCTCGGGCAATTAGGGAGATGACCGAGGAGTGGCTGGTCTAGGCGGGACTGAGCCTAGCCACTGGGGTTATGGTCATTCACATGTTATGGATCGTCTATTCATCCTGAGCTAGCTGACCGACCGGGCTTTTGTTTGGAGAGATGGTGAACCTCCAGTCGGTGAAGAGGATGCTCATGCCATGGTCGTCGCGCCACCATCTCGAGGTGGCGAGGCTTCTGGTGCCGGGAGTGCCTCATAGAGGGGCACGCCAAGGAGAACGTCGGGGTCTCCAGAGGCAGGTCGCCTGCAGAAGAGGGTGAAAATCGGGACCCGAAAGATGTATGCGAGCTCGGCTACTCACAGGAGTGTCGTCCCAGAGTCGTCCAGGGCTGCTCCCTAAGACGAGGGCTCGGGGAATGCGAGAGGAAAGAGGGTGGCTAGATCGTCCTACAGTGACCCCTTGAGGAGGTCATCGATGCGCCCAAAGTCGATGCGAGACTTATGCTGCATCCGTTCTCAAGCTGAAGGCGAGCAATTCTAAGCCTTAAGCATGGCCGACCTCCCTGCTGGGGAGCTGGGCACCCCCTACGCCTCTTGGTGGGCGAACCTCAAGGCCGACAATCACATCTGGGTTGACGGGCCGAGCGCCCAGGAATTTATCCGGGAGGCGCTCCACCCGGCGCTGGCAAAGGAGCTCTATTGCTCCTCGGAGCTGCTGATGGACTGGGCAGCCAAGTCATTTGTCTGGGTAAGTAGTGCTGCTTTTCCCTTGTTTGGTCCTTCCTTCGATGTGTGGATTCTAACTCCGACCTTCGTGCAGGGCCAGCATTACACCATGGCGTTGATTGATCACGTTCGTGATGCCGGAAGGGTGATCGAGTGCCTCTAGGACTCCAACTCCGCTTTGCGCATGGAGGTCTTGGAGCTGAAGGTCGGAATGGGCCCGGAGGCCATTGCCGCGACCGAATAGCGTGCCTCGACTCTAGGCAAGGAGGTGACTCGTCTGAAGGCCGAGTTGGAGGAAAGTTGAGTGCGTGTTCGGACTCTCCATGATGAGCTGTTGACCCTCTCTCGAGATGTTGAATCCGTCAGATCTTTTGCCTGGACCGTTGAGGAGATTCTGAAGGAGGAGGGCTTAGTGCTGCCTGAGAAGATCATTGGGGTGATCACCGAATACAAGTCGTCCCCCGAGTTCGAGCGCGACTTGGTTAGGTCGGGGCGGGTGATGTATGAGTTCGAGTACTAGGTGGCTTATGCTTGCTTTTGAGTGAGGTACCCGGACCTAGAACTAGAGTCCGACCCGTTTGCCGATCAGTCGGAGGATCAAAGCGTCGACATGCTAGCGAGCGTCCCTTTCGACAATGGGCCCAAGACTCCTCCAAATTAAGAGTTGTACTTTTTCTTTTTCACTTTGGCGGGTCAAATTTTGAGATTGTCTTGCCCGACCACAATGTGTATTTCTTTTCATCAATGAAAAACTATCGTTTCGGCATCCTGACTTCTTGTCTTGCCCGATCACGGATGTGTATGCTTCTTTTGATCAATGAAACATATCTTTTCGGCACCTTGACCTTTTGTCTTTATAGATAGAATCTCTTTAAATTTGTTGCATTCCATGTCCTTCGCAGAGGGTTTCCCTCCATAGTCTTAAGGTGGTAGGTCTCTTCTCGGACCACATCATAGACTTGATAGGGGCCTTCCCAGTTTAGCATGAGTTTACCCCTCGCTTGGGTCGGTCGCTTACCTTAGCCCTTCGAAGGATGAGGTCTTTGACCTTGATCGATCGCGGGCGAACTTTGTAGTTATACATTCGAGTCATAGCCTTTTTGTATGCCAAGGTTTGCAAGTGTGCCTCGGCTCTTCTTTCTTCAATGAGATCTAGGTTTGCTCGTAGGCCCTCCTCGGAGTTGTCTTGCTCATAGATGGTGGTGCACAAAGTCGGGAACACCATTTCAGGTGGGAGGACTACTTTGGTCCCGAACGCTAGGCTGAATGGAGATTCCCCCGAGGCAGTTTTGGGAGTTGTTCGCATTGACCATAGGACGCTAGGGAGCTCGTCCACCCAGGCTCCGCATGCACCCGAGACCCTCTTCTTGAGGCCTTTCAGGATCGCCCGATTCATTACTTCAGCCTGATCGTTGGTCTGGGGGTGCATGACCGAGCTGAACCTCAATTATATCCTATATGACTGGAAATAGGCCTTGAATTTAGTGTTGTTGAATTGAGCTTCATTGTCGGTGATGATAGCCCTCGGGATTCCGAACCGGGTAATAATGTTCTTCCATGTGAAGCATTGAACTTGTTTCTCGGTGATGGAGGCTAAAGGTTCAGCTTCAACCCACTTCGTGAAGTAGTCGAGTCCGACTATAAGGAAGCGTCGTTGTCTCGAAGCTGGAGGAAAAGGCCCGAGGAGGTCAAGTCCTCATTGGGCAAAGGGCCAGGCCACATCCATCGGGGTACGAGGCACCGCCAGCTGGTGTTGCAGCCTGGTGTGCCTTTGACACTGTTGGCACCGCTGCACATATGATATGGCATCCTAGCGTATGGTCGGCTAATAGTACCCCTGTCTTAGGGTCTTGAAGGCTAAGATTCGACCCCCGATGTGCTCCCCATAAATCCCCTCGTGGAGTTCGGCGAGGACCGTTCAACTTCTGATGGTGCGAGACAGCGCAAGAGAGGTTGAGAGAAAGCTCTCCAGTACACTTTCCACCAACCATGTAGTACTAGGCTTGGGTTCACCTCAGTCATCTTGCGATAATCAAGTCATCAGGCTGCATCCCGTCCTCCTTGAAGCGGAGGATTTCTTCCATCCAGTTCGACAAGACCTCTATTTCGGCGACACCGTGGGTTGGTATTGTCGGTGCCGTTACAGATTCAGTTGCTGGGGTTACCACCAGGCTACAAGCGGAGGCTGATCTGGCCAACGCATCGGCCTACATGTTCTGTGCCTGAGGTACTCTAGTGACCAAGAGGCGGTTGAAGCGATGGGTAAGATGTTTCACTTCTGTCAGGTATAACACCATTGTCGGGTCTCGAGCTTCGTAGTTCCCGTTGACGTGTCCCATCACTATCTAGGAGTTGCTGAAGACCTCAAGATTGCCCACATGCATCTCTAGGGTGAGGCGTAGGCCATGGAGTAGCGCCTCGTACTCGGCCTCATTGTTGGTGGCCCGAAATTGTAATCGAAGTGATCTCTTGTAGGTTTCTTCGGATGAGCTTTTGAGGATAAGTCCGACCCCAGCCACGTCGGCAGTGGCCGAGCCATCCACATGCAGGGTCCATGTGCTCTCGTTGTTCCCTTGTCCAATAGCATGATCTTCAGGAGTCAGCTCGGAGATGAAGTTAGCCAGTACTTGGGCTTTAGAGGCCATTCTAGGGGTGTATTGAATGTCGAACTCACTGAGCTCGACCGACCACCACAGCATTCGACCCGACGCGTCGAATTTGGAGAGGATTTGCTGCAACGGTTGGTTGGTTATCACTTTGATCGTGTGAGCTTAGAAATATGGTCGTAGCTTTTGGGTCATCTTTATGCGAGGGTCAACTTCTCGATCGGGGAATACCGCACCTCGAACTTGACGAGAACGTGGCTGACATAATAGACAGGTTGTTGTGTTGGTGGCGTTTCCCGAGTTAACACTGAGCTGATTGCCTACGCCGAGGCCGCCAGGTAAAGACCGAGGGTCTCGCCCGGCTCGGGCGAGGCAAGCCGGGGCAAGCGAGCGAGGCATGCCTTTAACTTTTCGAAGGCTTCCTCGCATTCCAGGGTCCATGTGAAGCTGTCGGCCTACCGCAGAGCCCAGAAAAAGGGGAGGCACTTGTCGCCTGATCGCGACACGAACCTGCTGAGTGCCACCAACTTCTCGATGAGGTGCTGCACCTCCTTGATCGAGCGGGGGGGGGGGGGGGGGGGGGGATGCATCTCGGTTATGGCTCGAACCTTTTCTCAGTTGGCATCTATCCCTCTCTGGTGGATGACGAAACCGAGGAATTTTCCTGAGCTGACCCCAAAGATGCACTTCGCGGGATTCAAGAACATGTTGAACCGCTTGAGTGTTTGGAATGTCTCCGCTAGGTCGACTAGGTGTGTGCTTGCAGCCTTGCTCTTCACGATCATGCTGTCCACATACACTTCCATGTTCCTCCCGAGCTGTTGCTTGAATAGCTTGTCGACCATTCTTTGGTAGGTCGCTTCAGCATTTTTTAGGCCAAAAGGCATTACTTTGTAGCAATACACTCCTCTATCAGTGATGAAGGCAGTGTTCTCTTGATCTTGTGGTGCCATCCAGATTTGGTTGTAGCCTGAGAATGCATCCATAAATGTAAGGAGTTCATAGCATGTGGTGGCGTCGACCAGTTGGTCTATCCTTGGGAATGGATAGCAGTCTTTGGAGTATGCCCGGTTGAGATCGATGTAATCAATGCACATCCTCCAGCTTCCATTGGGTTTCTTAACGAGGACTACATTCGACAGCCACCGAGAGATTTTCACCTCGGTAATAAATCCTGCCTCTTTAAGGCGGTCGATCTCGTCACCGATCGCCTTCTACTGGTTGGGAGCGAACTTCCTTGGCTTTTGCTTCACCGGCCTAGCCTCGGGGTCAATGTTGAGCTGGTGCTGGGTCACCTCTAGGTTAATCCCGGGCATCTCCTTGGGGGACCATGCAAACACATCAGCATTTTCCCTCAAGAAATCGATGAGCTGGAGTTGATTTGCTTCGGGGAGTTTCGTTCCGATTTTTATGGTCAAATCGGGCCGGTTCCTTTTCAAGGGTACCTCGGTGAGTTGCTTGGGGGGCTCTAGATGCATCGGTGCCATGGCTCCTTCACGGGGATCTGGGACTTGACAGGGGTGTGACTTCTCTAGGAGTGTAACTGTTGTAAGGTAGCACCGCCTTGATTCTCCCAGATCGCTTTGGGCTCCCCGACCCCCGTCGAAGTTAGAAATTTGTTGGCCCGGTGGTAGGTGGAAACTACCGCTTTCATATTGTTGAGCGTCGGGCAACCGAGGATTGTTGAATTTCGTATTTTGATGATGAAACCACTTGATATGTGTTTATGTTTTAATTTGCATTTTGAGTGATGCAGGATGCTTCGATTAGGATGAGACAATTAAAGCAAGAAAAATCATGTTGTGCTGGAGGAACATGTCAGAAGATTAGATGTCGGGCCGGTGGATCGGTCGATGTATCGACAGAAGGCTTCGGGCCGTGGACTCGGGCATTGGGCCAAGAAGAGCGGGTATTGTGCCAAGGATATCGGAGTTACGGAGTCAACTGGCCGATTGAGCAATAGGCCGCAGGAGAGGACGATGCGCCGAAGAATCGGACGAAGCGTCGAGGGACCAATGACATGCCGGACAACTTGGTTAATTGCTTAGGTTTAATTGTCTCGATCAAAGTTTTGTTTTACATGTGCAGGATTAACTACGATGGAAGTAAGACATGCAGCAGGAGTTGCGTCGGAGTCAAGACAATGATCACGTTGGGAGTTTGAGAGCTCAATGGAAGTCCGAACGGTTGTCGGAGGTTCTGCGGGAACAAATCCGAGAAGTCCAGGAGCTTGCCAAAAGAAGCTCATCAGAACTCGCGAAGTGGATCGTTGCAAGTCCAGGAGTTTGCCGGAAGTCTATTGGAACATCGCCGAAGGTTCGTCGGATGTTCGCCGGAAGAAGCGATTGACGCACCGGAGCAAGCTATAGTAAATGTCTTAAAAAATGTCGTAGTTAGCATGTATATTAAGTTAGGAATGGAAGGTGATCCCATTAACTTAATCTGGGGGAAATTGGGCTCTTGACAGATCCAAATTGGGTCGAATGGATCAACCCATTCGGACTAGAATTTCTGCTAGGCGGTGGCACCGCCCAGGAGTGGGTCTCCCAGGAAAGCTGGGTGGTGCAACCACCCTAGGCAGGCGGTGGCACCGCCTGGGCTCAGTCTCCGAGTGAAACTGGGCGGTGCAACCGCCTGAGCTCGGTCTCCGAGCTTTGCCAAGCGGTGCAACCGCCCTAGTTAGGCGGTGGCACCGCTTGAGCTCAGTCTCCGAGCTCTGACAAGTGGTGCAACTGCCCTTGACAAGCGGTGGCACCGCCCAGAGGCTCAGTCTCCAAGCTATGTCAGGCGGTGCAACCGCTAGACCCCAGAATTCCGAGAGATGACAGTTTTGAGCTCCAAATTCAAACAGGTTTGGAGCCTATAAATACCCCTCCCATCCCTGGGTAAAACACATAAGCACAAAGAGATTAAAAGAGAGAAAATGCTGTTGCAATCTCTAGAATTTCCCTCCTCTAGCTTAAGTGTTAGAACTCTATTTAAGAGAGGAAAGTGAGTGCTTGTAAGGGTTATCTCGTAAACCTAGTAAAAGGAGAAGAGGGGTGTAAAAAGGAGGTTGATCTTCACATAGTAAAAGAAGATCATTAGTGAATGCTGATGGCCTCAACGGAAGAGGAATCAGAGGAGTGGATGTAGGTCACGATTGACCGAACCACTATAAACTCTCATCTTCTCTAGTTTGCATTTATTCTTGCTGCTTACCTTACTGCAAACCTCCATATGTGCTTTACTTCCTCATTACTTTTGTTGCACTCATTTACTAACTCGCTTTCAAGTTAAGTTTCCGAAAACGATTTTACGTCAGAAATGATTTCATCGTACGAACGTAGTTTTAATTGTCGAAAGTTTTCCGCTGTAGTAATTCACACCCCCCCCCCCCCCCCTCTTAGTGCCCTTGATCTAACAATTGGTATCAGATCCCGGTATTTCTCATTTCGGATTTACACCCAAGAGAAATGGCTCTTCATGGCTTTAAAGAGGGCTTATCGGTTGTTCGTCCACCGTTGTTTAACAGATTGGACTACACTTATTGGAAAACTCGAATGAGAGTTTTCTTGATTTATATGAATTTGGATTTATGGGATATTATTGAAAACGGTTTTCAACTTCCCTCTAAACCGATGAACGAATGGTCGAATTTGGTGAAGAAGTATTTTTCTTTAGACGCAAAGGCTATGAATGCCTTATTTTACGCTTTGGACAAAAATGAGTTCAATCATGTTTCTTTGTGTGAAACAACTTTTGACATATGGCACACTCTTGAAATCACACACGAAGGCACTTCTAGAGTGAAATATTCGAAAATCAACTTTTTGATGCGTGGTTTTGAGCTTTTTCAAATGAAGCCAAGCGAAACCATTTGTGACATGTATACCTGTTTTATGGATGTCGTCAATGGTTTAAGAGCTCTTGACAAATGTTTTTCGGATTTTGAACTCGATTTTGCGTTCTCTTTCTAAGAAGTGGGATTCAAAAGTAACTGCAATACAAGAAGCTAAAAACCTAAATAATTTACCACTTGAAGAACTAATTGGTTCGTTGATGACATATGAAATGGTGCATAATGCATATGATGAACATGATGAACAAAACAACCTTCCAAAGAACAGGAAGGATTTGGAACTCCTGACAAATGAATACCACTTGAGCAATGACTCAAGTGATGAGGACAATGATGAACTTTAACTTCGAACACTAAATCTTAACAAGTTTATTAAAAAAAATCTAAAATAAACAATGAACTTCGAAATGAGTTTTATCAAAATCATGATATTGATTTCTTGGAATAACATGAGATTACCTTTGATGATCATTTTAATTCATGGAATTTTGGATTTATGACTTGGTCTTACATTTGTTTACGAGATGGTTGAAATCTTTGTACCTTTGAATTCTTCCTTTCTCCTTTCAATTTTTGAATTTATGCATGTTGTATGTTGAAGATTTGAAACCATGTTTTGGTATCATGCATATCTAAAAATGTTGATATTTTGAGATGCCTATTGGAATTCATGACATGAGATAATTGAATCCTTGACTTACTCTTTATATGGCTTGAAAATGGATGTTTAAAATCTTGCTTGATGAGTTGTTTTATAAGATTTTGCCTTTACGTCTTGAACTTTCATACTTATCTTGATTTGGCATATAAAGACTAAAGCATGCTTAGATGAAAAAGAATCACTTAAAAAATGCTTTTCTCATCTGATCGAGATTAATGATTTCATGATATTTTGTGAATCTCAAAATTGATTTTGATGACTTAATTATGAGTTTCAAGTTAACGATTTGATTTGAATGAGTTTTATCTAAATCATAATCTTGATCTTGCAAAATTGGAATCACAAATAATATCTTTTGGTATTCATGAATTGAAACTCACAATATGAAAGTATTGGTATTCATGACTTGAATTTGATTGAAACATTGCATGCTTAAATTAATCATTCTCCTATGTTTCAAATTTTTTAAATGCCTTATGTGATGACTAAAAATTAATTTACTTTATGATGAATCACGAATCATGACTTGATCTATGATATTGATATATTTTAATCATGATCCTTGGTTGTATAATTCTTTTGCTCTATTAAAAGGATTTGTCGAATGAATCATGTCCTTCTTGAATTTTCTTGATATCATGACATGATTTTGTAATATGGCTTGTATAATAATTAAAATTTTTTGGCCATTGATTTCTCCCTTCTTTTCGGTAATGACATAGGGGGAGAAAGATTGTTAGCTCAAAGCAAATGTTGGCTAGCTTGTACTCTTCCCTTCTTTTCAACAAAAACAAAGGAGAAAAAGCTTTTGCTAGTTAGAACATGCAAAGAAAAGCAAAGTGCAATCTTGCACAAGAAGCAAGTGTTGAATTGTCATGATTGAACTTAAGAATCTTGCTATGCTTTTGTGCTTATATGTTGTATGCTTTTGTGCTTATATGTTGTGATGAAAATCTAGCTTCATGTTACAAAAACTTGCATATCTTTTAAAATAGCTAGAGCTACTTCTCCTTTTGTTGATGACAAAGGGGGAGAAATATATGAATTGATACTATGAGTGTCATATTTGAATGAGAAATATATGAATTAATGTTAAGATATCAAAAGAAGCTTGCATCGAAATATATGGTAAATTGATAATCGAAATGCTATGATTGCCATATGTCATGTTTGCATCATGTTAAGATATCAAGAACTTGCATCGTAATTTTACTTGCTGATATCTTGCCATGTGATGAAATGCTACGATTTGTTGCTAAAATGATGCATGCAATACTTATGCTTTTTATGTGATGTATTGCATATGATGTGAATCATGATTAAAATTGCCTTAGTTTGAATTCAAGGTTTATCTCAATTATGGAATTTTGAAATAAGAATGATTACTCATCTTTTTCATGATTTATAAATCGACATAAAGGGTCTTCCCTTCTTTTTGACAATGACTAAGGGGGAGATAGCTAGCTTGCACAATTCAAGAAGAAAGAAAAATTTGCACTTCTCAAAAAAGAAGAAAGAGCTTGTTATCTTGAACATCACAAGCTTGCCTATCTTAAGAAACAAAAATTACAAAAGTGCTATCTTGTCTATCTCAAGAAGCAAAACTTGCAACTTGCACATTGCAATAGGAAGCAAGAATCATGAGCTTACACAAGAAAGATATCTTGCATTTGCTTTCAAAATTTTTGCTAGCTTATATATTGTGAAACTTGCATATCGTAAAAATTGCTAGCTTGTAGTCTAAAGAGAAGCAAAAAGTTGCTATCTCAAAAGAAGCAAATGTGCTATCTTGTCTATCTCAAGAGGCTAACTCGCACATCTAGCACAATTTGATAAATTTACATATTTCAAAAAGCAAGAGTTGCTTTCTTGAACATATCAAAACTGCTAACTTGCATGTTCTAAAATATTATAAAATTTGCTAGCTTGATATTGTGGAACTTGCTATCTTGAACATTACCAAAAGTACTATCGTGTATGCTATAAAACTTGCATATCTAAAACTTGATAGCTCGAATATTCTAAGCATGATGTAACACTTGCTAAATTTTTTAGCTTCAAAACTGCATGATGATAAAACTTGATATTATGTTTTTCATGCAATAAGTTGAACCTATATTCCAAACACAAGAATAGTTGGACTTTTCCTTTTTGTTGATGACAAAGGGGGAGAAGTATGATGTTATTGTTGAATCTCGGATTTTGATGATATAATCAATTGGTGGGTTAATTGATCTAATTCATATTATTGAGTTAAGTGTGCAGGATTAACTACGATAACCAGAAAACATAAAGCAAGGATACCGGAGTCGAGCTCGATGGACGTTTAAGAGACCGAAGAATCATCGGAGATGCTGCCGCAACCATCCGAGAAGAAATCGGGAACGTGTCGGAAGTTCGCCGAAGAAATCGTCGGAGGCTCGCGGAGATCACCGAGAAGGCTCGGCTACTCGTTAAAAGTCATCACAAAGATTGGGAGCTTGCAGGGAGTCCGTCGGAAGAAGTTTGTCGGAAAGCTCGCCGGAACAAGACTCGACGTTCGCGGTTGAAAATTTGCTTAGGATGTGTTTTAGTTATGTAGTCCACTTGTAATTAGGATTAGGATTAAGAGATAATCCTATATCCTGGTTAGGGGCCAACTGGGCCCAAAGTCAGAGTTGGTTTAGGCTAAAAATTAAGCTAAACCAGCGAACTAGAGAGCCAAGATTGAAGCCCAACTAGTGGCTGAAAACACTGTAGTTGGGCTGAAATCACTGTAGGCAGTGGCACCGCCTAGTTGGGCGGTGGAACCGCCCAGCACCCGAGTGCTGGGCGGTGACACCTCCTTGGCTGGGCGGTTGCACCGTCCAGTACCCGAGTGCTGGGCGGTGGCACCGCCTGGCTGGGCGGTGGAACCTCCAGCACCGGGAACCCTAAAAGAATTCAAATTTTGAAACCCAAAATTTGAATCCTCTTGAGGCCTATAAATACCCCTCAAATCTCAACTGAGGTTACAACTTTTGAGAAGCATTTTGATTGAGAGAAAAGTCTTAGAAAGTCTTAGCAAGTCTTGTTTTCAATTTGCTAGAGAGTTCTCCTCCTTCTTTCTTATTGAAAATTTGTAAGAGGTTGAGCTGCTTGTAAAAGGTTGTAAGAGGGGTGTTTACCCTTCCATTTCAAGAGACTTGCTAGTGGAAGGTGGGAGCCTCATCGAAGAGGGGCCTCGCAAGTGGAGTAGGTCATTTGACCGAACCACTCTAAAAATCGGCGTAATCTCTGGTTTGCTTTTTATTGTTGTCATTTACATTACTGCAAATCTTCTTACTGCTTTAGTTTGTATTACTTTTGCTGCGCAACTTTAAGAATACGCCTTCAAGTTAAATTTCTCAAGTTTCGTTCTTAACGTACGAAAGATTTTGATTAAAATCGAAGTTTTAATCCGCTGCACTAATTCACCCCCCCCCCTCTTAGTGCCGCTCCGATCCTAACAAGTGGTATCAGAGCCAGGTTATCTCTCATATTTGGTTTAATACCCAAGAGAGATGGCTTACTCCGGCATGCAAGAGGGCCATTCTATTGCACGACCACCTTTGTTTAATGGGTCGGATTACACATATTGGAAGACTCGCATGAGAATCTTCCTCATTTCTATGGACTTTGAGCTTTGGTCTATTGTCGAGAATGGATTTCAAAAATCTTCTCTTCCGATGAGCGAATGGAATGAATCGGAGAAGAAGGTTTTTGCTTTAAATGCAAAGGCTATGAATGCCTTGTTTTGTGCACTAGACAAAAACGAATTTAATCGTGTTTCAATGTGTGATTCGGCTTTTGATATTTGGAGAACTCTTGAGGTCACTCATGAAGGCACTAACCGAGTGAAAGAGTCCAAAATCAACATCCTTGTGCACTCTTACGAACTTTTCCGAATGAAACCAAGTGAGTCCATCGGAGACATGTACACCCGGTTTACGGATGTCATCAATGGACTCAAAGCTCTTGGTAAAGATTTTACTAACTTTGAACTAGTAACTAAAATCTTAAGATCCCTCCCTAAAAGTTGGGATCCAAAAGTTACGGCCATTCAAGAGGCCAAAGACCTTAAAGCATTCCCTCTTGAAGAACTCATTGGGTCTCTAATGACCTACGAAATGACATGTCAAGCTCATGACGAGCTCGAGAACCCCCTTCCAAAGAACAGGAAGGATATGGCACTCAAATCACAAGAAGACCACTTGAAAGGAACATCAAGTGATGAGGACAGTGACAATGACATTGCACTTTTGACTCAAAAGTTTAAAAAATATTTAAGAAAGAACAGATTTAAAAATAATACAAAAAATAAATTTGAACAAAAGAAAGACCAAGTGATTTGCTATGAATGCAAAAAACCGGGACACTACAAGAACGATTGTCCTCAAGCCAAAAAGAGGACATCAAAGAAGAAGGCGTTCAAGGCAACGTGGGATGATTCAAGTGCATCCGAAGAAGAGGAGTCCAACACCGAGCAAGTTGCTCATTACGCGCTAATGGCGTTAGGAGAAGAGGTATGTGATTTATTTAATGAAGATTTATCTTTTGAAGAACTGTCTATCGCTTTTCATGAATTATTTGATGAATGTAGAACTGTTAGCAAGAAGTTAAGTATCTTAAAGAAAGAGCATGCTTTGCTACAAGATAAGTTTGATAGTCTTCAAACTCCTCCATGCTCTAAGTGTGAGCACTTAGAAGCAATAAAAAATAAAAATATGCTTCTTAAGGAAACCTTAAACAAGTTTAAGGTTGGTAGCAAAGGATTAGATATGATCCTTGCAAACAAGGGTCACATCGCAAATAGAAATGGAATTGGATTTGTAAAAGGATTACATCAAAATCCCACCACTTTCGTAAAAGGACCTACATTACATGTTTCCTCTTATGTGAAATGCAACTTTTGTTGCAAATCCGGACATATTGCCTACAAATGCCCATTTAGGAAAATTAGTTCACAAAAATTAATATGGGTTCCTAAAGGAACTATAAAGAATTCAATCATAAATAACAAAGTTAGTGGGTCAATTTTTGAGGCACCCAAAATCAAATGGGTACCTAAAAATCATCCTCTTTTGTAGACAAACCCACAAGCTAGGAGCAAGAGATGGTATCTCGATAGTGGATGTTCAAGACATATGACTGGAGATCCATCTCATTTCTCTATGCTCACTAGCAAAGAAGAAGGGTACGTTACCTTCGGAGACAACAACAAGGGCAAAATCATTGGCAAGGGAACTATTGGTAACAAATTTAATTTTTCCATTGATGATGTCTTACTAGTTGATGGATTGAAACATAATCTCTTGAGTATTAGTCAACTATGCGATAAAGGTTACATCGTTAGATTTGAATCAAATATGTGCATTATTGAAAAACCAAATCATAACATGACTATGATTGCTTTAAAACAAAATAATGTCTATACCATCAATCTTGATGAACTAAGTAATGAAATGTGCTTCTCCGCCGTAAATGATGATGCTTGGCTTTGGCATAGGAGATTAGGCCATGCAAGCATGAAAACAATATCTAAGATCTCATCTCAAGAATTAGTACGAGGAATTCCAAATATAAAGTTTATTAAGGACAAAGTATGCGATGCATGTCAACTAGGCAAACAAATAAAAACAAGCTTCAAACCAAAAAATCAAATTAGCACTACTAGACCATTACAATTGATCCATTTGGACTTATTTGGACCAATTGATACAACAAGTCTAGGTGGAAGCAAATATGCCTTTGTGATTGTGGATGACTACTCTAGATACACTTGGACCTATTTCTTAGCTCACAAAAGTGATTGCTTCAAGTGTTTCTCTAAATTTTGTAAACTCACTCAAAATGAAAAAGGCTTCATGATTTCATCAATTCGGAGTGATCACGGTGGTGAATTCCAAAACCGTGACTTTCAAAATTTTTGCGAAAGTAATGGGTACAATCACAACTTCTCAACTCCAAGAAATCCTCAACAAAATGGAGTAGTTGAAAGGAAAAATAGAAACCTACAAGAAATGGCAAGAACTATGTTGAATGAACATAGTTTACCTAAGTACTTTTGGGCCGAAGCCGTAAATACGGCTTGCTACATCATGAATAGAGTCCTAATAAGACCATCCTTATCCAAAACTCCCTATGAATTATGGAATAACAAAAAACCAAACATCTCCTATTTTAAAGTTTTTGGTTGTAAATGCTTTATTTTAAATGAAAGGGATGCTTTAGGAAAATTTGATGCTAAATCCGATGAAGGCATCTTTCTTGGTTACTCTTCCGTTTCTAAAGCTTTTCGGGTTTTTAATAAAAGAACTTTAGTAATTGAAGAGTCTATTCATGTAGTTTTTAATGAAATTTCCGATTTAAAGAAAAATGATTTTGATGATGATCTTGGTTTTGATAATTTGAATTTAAATGAACCCTCTCCTCAAAATAGCCTTTTGAATACATCTTCTTCCGAAATTTCTTTACCAAAAGAATGGAAGTATGTAGATGCTCATCCAAAAGAGCAAATTATAGGAGATACATCAAAAGGGGTTCAAACTCGTTCTTCTTTCAAAAATTTCTGTGCTAACGCCGCTTTCCTTTCTCAAATTGAACCTAAATGCATTGACGAAGCCTTAAAAGATGATTTTTGGATCATTGCAATGCAAGAAGAATTGAACCAATTTGAGAGGAATGAGGTATGGAAGCTTGTTCCTAGACCAAGTGACCACTTAGTCATAGGTACTAAGTGGGTCTTTAGAAACAAGCAAGACGAAAATGGTATCGTGGTTAGAAACAAGGCTAGATTAGTGGCCAAAGGTTTCAACCAAGAAGAAGGTATCGATTACGATGAAACCTTCGCTCCCGTGGCTCGATTAGAAGCCATAAGGATGCTCCTTGCCTATGCTAGTAGTAATAATTTTAAACTATTTCAAATGGATGTTAAAAGTGCTTTCTTGAATGGTTTTATTTCCGAAGAAGTATTTGTCGAACAACCTCCCGGATTTGAAAATTCTCTTCTTCCTAATCATGTATTCAAATTGACTAAAGCTCTCTATGGCTTAAAACAAGCTCCTAGAGCTTGGTATGAAAGGCTTAGTTCCTTTCTTATTTTAAATAATTTTACCAAAGGCAAGGTTGATACTACATTGTTTATTAAACATTTTGAAAATAATTTTCTTATTGTGCAAATTTATGTTGACGATATTGTGTTTGGCTCTTCGGATGAATCCCTATGTGAATCATTTGCCAAATGTATGAGTCTTGAATTTGAAATGAGTTTAATGGGTGAATTAACTTTCTTTTTGGGATTACAAATCAAACAACTTAGTGATGGTATATTTCTTAACCAATCCAAATATACATTAGAATTGTTAAAACGATTTAACATGGATAATTCAAAAGCAATAAACACCCCTATGAGTACTACGACTAAGTTAGATATGGATGAAAATGGTGAAAGTTTCGATCAAAAAACATATAGGGGAATGATAGGTAGTCTACTCTACCTCACTGCGACTAGACCGGATATTATGTTTAGTGTAGGACTTTGCGCTAGGTTTCAATCTAATCCTAAATTATCTCATCTTAAGAGTGTTAAAAGAATATTTAGGTATCTTAAAGGAACTCCAAATTTAGGATTGTGGTATCCAAAATCTGAAAAATTTGATCTAATAGCTTATGCAGATGCCGATTTTGGCGGATGCAGGATAGATAGAAAAAGTACATCCGGAACATGCCAATTTTTAGGACATGCACTTGTTTCTTGGACTTCCAAGAAACAAAATTCAGTTGCACTATCTACGACGGAAGCCGAATACATTGCTGCAAGTGCATGTTGTGCACAAGTAATTTGGATGAAAAATACATTAGAAGACTATGGAATTCACCTTGAAAATATTCCCATAAAATGCGATAATACTAGTGCCATATGCCTTACTAAAAATCCAATTCAGCATTCTAGAACTAAGCACATCGACGTTAGGCATCATTTCATACGCGATCATGTCCTTAACAATAATGTTGTTCTAGAATTCATTGACACAAAGCATCAATTAGCAGATATATTCACAAAAGCCTTGAATGAAGACCAATTTGAATTCATTAGAAGGGAATTAGGTATGTTAAATTGTCCCTAAACAATAAACTTGTTTGATTGGATTTTCCGTAAAGTTTTTCATCTTCTTTCCATCTCTCATTCTCCTTCAAATTCCATATGACATGTTATGAAATCTCGAAATCGACTTTGATGACTTGATTATGAATTTCAAGTTAGCGATTTGATTTAAATAAGTTTTATCTAAATCATAATCTTGATCTTGCAAAATTGGAATCACAAATAATATCACTTGGCATTCATGAATTGATACTTACAAATATGAAAGTATTGGCATTCATGACTTGAATTTGATTGAAACATTGTATGCTTAAATTCATCATTCTCCTATGTTTCAAAAATTCTTTAAATGCCTTATGTGATGATTAAAAAGTAATGTTGAGATTTTCATGAATTTGACGATTTGAATGAGTTTGTATTCGAATTATGATCTTGACTTCGTGAAATTACTACTTGAATTTTTTATCCCAATCTCTCTCTTATACATCTACAATTTCTATTATTCATAGAAAGAAGAGATTAGATAATATGAATGCATGCTGAATTTTCCTCTAAAATGAACTCTGCGTAAATATTTTTGCATACTTAATTTTCAATGATAAAATCGTTGTATGACAAAATATGTGCTTCAAGTCTCATTTTCCTTTTTGTTGATGACAAAGGGGGAGAAAAGTGATGACTTATATCATTCTTAATAGCATGACAAAATATGAATTGCAAAATCCTTGAGAAAAGTGATCGATCGATGATTATCTTATATGCCTTGCAAAATCCTTGAAAATATCGTAAGATTGATTGATCATATTGAATGCATGTCTAAAATGTATAATCATGCAATTCAAGTTGAAAATCTTTATCTCTCGTCATAGTAAAATTTGTCTCTTATCTTTCGACTTGAAAAAGATTTTCATCAAAGTTTCGTACTTACTATTGTTTAATGAGGATAACGATAGAGTTCTACGATTAGAACTTATCGGGTTATGCTTGAATCCAATGGGATGGAATTCAAGTATTTTTTTTATCTTCTCATAATATGGCATATAGATAGGGGGAGTTATGTTTAACTCCGTCATCAATTGATTGTCATCATCAAAAAGGGGGAGATTGTTGAATCTCGGATTTTGATGATATAATCAATTGGTGGGTTAATTGATCTAATCCATATTATTGAGTTAAGTGTGCAGGATTAACTACGATAACCAGAAAACATAAAGCAAGGATACCGGAGTCGAGCTCGATGGACGTTTAAGAGACCGAAGAATCATCGGAGATGCTGCCGGAACCATCCGAGAAGAAATCGGGAACGTGTCGGAAGTTCGCCGAAGAAATCGTCGGAGGCTCGCGGAGATCACCGAGAAGGCTCGGCTACTCGTTAAAAGTCATCACAAAGATTGGGAGCTTGCAGGGAGTCCGTCGGAAGAAGTTTGTCGGAAAGCTCGCCGGAACAAGACTCGACGTTCGCGGTTGAAAATTTGCTTAGGATGTGTTTTGGTTATGTAGTCCACTTGTAATTAGGATTAGGATTAAGAGATAATCCTATATCCTGGTTAGGGGCCAACTGGGCCCAAAGTCAGAGTTGGTTTAGGCTAAAAATTAAGCTAAACCAGCGAACTAGAGAGCCAAGATTGAAGCCCAACTAGTGGCTGAAAACACTGTAGTTGGGCTGAAATTACTGTAGGCGGTGGCACCGCCTAGTTGGGCGGTGGAACCGCCCAGCACCCGAGTGCTGGGCGGTGACACCTCCTTGGCTGGGCGGTTGCACCGTCCAGTACCCGAGTGCTGGGCGGTGGCACCGCCTGGCTGGGCGGTGGAACCTCCAGCACCGGGAACCCTAAAAGAATTCAAATTTTGAAACCCAAAATTTGAATCCTCTTGAGGCCTATAAATACCCCTCAAATCTCAACTGAGGTTACAACTTTTGAGAAGCATTTTGATTGAGAGAAAAGTCTTAGAAAGTCTTAGCAAGTCTTGTTTTCAATTTGCTGGAGAGTTCTCCTCCTTCTTTCTTATTGAAAATTTGTAAGAGGTTGAGCTGCTTGTAAAAGGTTGTAAGAGGGGTGTTTACCCTTCCATTTCAAGAGACTTGCTAGTGGAAGGTGGGAGCCTCATCGAAGAGGGGCCTCGCAAGTGGAGTAGGTCATTTGACCGAACCACTCTAAAAATCGGCGTAATCTCTGGTTTGCTTTTTATTGTTGTCATTTACATTACTGCAAATCTTCTTACTGCTTTAGTTTGTATTACTTTTGCTGCGCAACTTTAAGAATACGCCTTCAAGTTAAATTTCTCAAGTTTCGTTCTTAACGTACGAAAGATTTTGATTAAAATCGAAGTTTTAATCCGCTGCACTAATTCACCCCCCCCCTCTTAGTGCCGCTCCGATCCTAACAGTTATGCATAAGTTTATGCATAAGTTCATGATGACGTGTTGCAAGTATTCATGATGAATACTACAATGACTTGAATTCAGTTTGAATTCAAGGTTCTATCAATATGGCATATTGATAGGGGGAGTTTGTTTAAACTCCGGGAGTTAAGGTTAACTCCGTTATCAAGTGGTTATCATCATCAAAAAGGGGGAGATTGTTGAATCTCGTATTTTGATGATGAAACCACTTGATATATGTTTATGTTTTAATCTGCGTTTTGAGTGACGTAGGATACTTCGATCAGGATGAGATAATTAAAGCAAGAAACATCATGATTGTGCAGGAGGAACATGTAAGAAGATTGGACGTCGGGCCGGTGGATCGGTCGACGTATCGACAGAAGGCTTCGGGCTGTGAACTCGGGCATCAGGCCAAGAAGAGCGGGTATTATGCCAAGGATATCAGAGTTGCAGAGTTAACTAGCTGATTGGGCAACAGGCCGTAGGAGAGGACGATGCGCCGAAGAATCGGACGAAGCGTCGAGGGACCAATGACATGCCGGACAACTTGGTTAATTGCTTAGGATTAATTGTCTCGATCGAAGTTTTGTTTTACATGCGTAGGATTAACTACGATGGAAGTAAGACATGCAGCAGGAGTTGCACCGGAGTCAAGACTATGATCACGTTGGGAGTTCGAGAGCTCGACGGAAGTCCGGACGGTCGTTGGAGGTTCTGCGGGAATAAATCCGAGAAGTCCAGGAGCTTGCCAAAAGAAGCTTGTTGGAACTCGCCAAGTGGATCGTCACAAGTCCAGGAGTTTGCCGGAAGTCCATCAGAGTATCGCCGAAGGTTCGTCGGATGTTCGCCGGAAGTTCGCCGGAAGCTCGTCGGAAGAAGCGATTGACGCACCGGAGCAAGCTATAGTAAATGTCTTAAGAAATGTCATAGTTAGCATGTATATTAAGTTAGGAATGGGAGGTGATCCCATTAACTTAATCTGGGGGCAATTGGGCCCTTGACAGACCCAAATTGGGCCGAATGGATCAACTCATTCGGACCAAAATTCCTGCTAGGCGGTGGCACTGCTTGGGCTCAGTCTCCGAGCGAGACTGGGCGGTGCAACCGCCCCTGACAGGCGGTGGAACCACTTGAGCTCGGTCTCCGAGCTCTGCCAGGCGGTGCAACCGCCCCAGTCAGGCAGTGGCACCGCTTGAGCTCGATCTCCAAGCTCTGCCAAGCAGTGCAACTACCCCTGACAAGCGGTGGCACCGCCCAGAGGCTCAGTTTCCGAGCTCTGTCAAGCGGTGCAACCGCCCTAGTTAGGTGGTGCAACTGCCAGCCCCTGGAATTCTAGAAGATGACAGTTTTGAGCTCCAAATTCAAACTGGTTTGGAGCCTATAAATACCCTTCCCATCCCTGGGTAAAATACAAAAGCACATAGAGATTAAAAGAGAGAAAACGCTGCTGCAATCTCTAGAATTTCCCTCCTCTAGCTTAAGTGTTAGAATTCTATTTAAGAGAGGAGAGTGAGTGCTTGTAAGGGTTGTCTCCTAAACCCAGTAAAAGGAGAAGAGGGGTATAAGAAGGAGGTTGATCTTCGCCTAGTAAAGGAAGATCGTTAGTGGATGCTGGTAGCCTCGACGGAAGAGGAATCAGAGGAGTGGATGTAGGTCACGATTGACCGAACCACTATAAACTCTCGTCTTCTCTGGTTTGTATTTATTCTTGCTGCTTACCTTACTGCAAACCTCCATATGTGCTTTACTTCCTCATTACTTTTGTTGCACTCATTTATGAACTTGCTTTCAAGTTAAGTTTCTGAAAACGGTTTTACGTCAGATACGATTTCATTGTACGAACGTAGTTTTAATTGTCGAAAGTTTTCCGTTGTACTAGTTCACCCCCCCCGCTCTTAGTGCCCTTGATCCTAACAAGGATGACATTGTAGGCCGAGGGCAGATCGACTACCATGAAGGAGGTCATCGTCGTCTTGGTTCTCGACTCTTCTCCATTGTGATGGGGAGTGTGGTGGTCCTGAGTGGGGAGATGGAATCTCCGGTAAATCCAGCGAGCGCCGAGTTCATGGGAGTGAGGTCCTCCTTGGTTAAGCCGAGCTTCTTGAAGGCATCGAGGTATAGCATGTCGATGGAGCTCCCGATGTTGACCATTACCCTTTTGACTCGAGCATTGGCGATCCGGATGGAGATCACCAAAGCATCGTCGTGATGGGAGCGCTCGACCTCCTCGGCTCCGAAAGTGATTTCGGGCTCGAGCTCGGGTCAGGGATGTTTTTCTACCGTGCTTCGGGCGTAGGCCTTTCTCACCGTCGAGCTGCTACCGCCGACTGCTGATCCCTCGGTAATGATGTCGATCTACCTCTCGACAGGTCCCCAGTGGCACGGTGTTGCTTCTCGGGGTTCCTTGATGTAGCGCTCGAGATGACCACTTCAGATTAGCTCCTCGATTTGGTTTTGGAGGTCGTGGAAGTCTTCCATGTCATGGCCGTAGTCTCCTTGATCTGGAGAAAGATCTCGGTACAGGACGTATTCAGAGGCAGAGGCGAGGGCCTCGGGAGTAACAGCTCGGGCCGATCGGACCTCCTGTGAGGTTGTAATGAGGGCGCTGAAGCCGCTCCTCAGGCTTGCTCCACCCTCAGCCTCTTGTTGTCCTCACACCTTCCTGCCATTAGGGCTTTAGCAGCGATGTACTGGTTGGCGCGCTGGAGCATCTTGGGGATGGTCATGGGCGACTTCTCAATGAGCAACTAAAAGAACCTCTAGGGCCTCAAGCCCATCAGGAACGCCTACATGATTAAAGAAGGGTGAACATCCGGGAATCCCCGGATTTCAGCGGTAAAGCGTGCCACGAATTGGGAGAGCGGTTCGCCCTCATGTTGAGATAACACGAGCAAGGTGGCGATGGAAGGCTTGGGCTGCACGCTATCTAGGAAGTTTTGCTCGAACTCCCTTGTGAGCTGTTCAAAGGATGAGATCGAGAACAGGTGCAGTCGGCTAAACCATGCTCGTGCCGGTCCTCGGAAGGTGGTCGGGAATGCCTAGGGCATCAAAGGTGCCATAGAGGGCCATCTGAGCCTGAAACGCGACGTCATGCTCTGTGGGGTCGGAGCCACCATTGTATGTTTCCAATACCGATAGCCTGAAGTTGAGTGGCACAGGCTTGTCTTGTATCTCCTGAGTAAAGGGGGATCCACCTGAGCTGCCTTTGCCCGTATCGCCCTGTGAGTTCTGGAATTCGCATTGGAACTCATCCAAGCGTCGGTTGACCCTGGACAACTGGATCCTGAATAAGTCGTCTGCAAAGTCGGATGATATGGTGTCTAGCTCGAGGTGGGGCAGAGCAATCCGGTAGGGTGCGGGCGTGCTCTGCTCGAGTAGTCCTCTCGGGTTTGCTGTCTGTTCTTGGGTTTCTGCTATCCCGAGTTGCTCCCCGCTTGGCCTTTGCTACGTCGGGTCGGTTGGGGGAGTTACAAGTTGCACGATCTATGGTATGAGCGAGACGATTGTCTGTATCATTCCTGCCAAGGCCTGTACCTACTTGGTCAAGCCGAGGAACGCCTCGAGCGAAACGACCGAGGGTCCCATGGTGTGTCCGGAGGGAGAAAACCCCGGATCGTTCAATAGGCGCCAGTAGTGATCTAGCGTTGAGGCTGGGATTCCTTCGTCTCTAAGGACGGGGGGTGGCTAATCTTTGAGTCCGGTAGGGGGGGTGACCGGCTGGTAGTTCTCCCTCAGGGAGAGCTCCTACAACATGGCCCTCCTTCTAGTATAAAAAATGTTGAGGAACTAATACGCCGTGATTGATGAGTCAGCACGCCTTGGTCCACGGGTCGATGTCGGGAGTCTTCGATCGGCTAAGCTATCTGCTGAGGTCGATCATGCCCTCAGGACGGGGCGTCGGCACCGAAATATTGATTGACGTCTCTCCATCAGGATGTTGGTTGGTGCACCGAGAGGAAAAACACCTCTCTCGATCGGGATGATCTCACCTCGGGCGTAACCGCTTTCCTACACATAAGGCTCTCGTCGGGTGGTTACCAACTATGGCCCTTCGACAAGTAAGTCAACGTTTGGTTCATATTTTTTGCCTCCCCCTAGCCAGATGCCGGCCAAGGGTTCTTATACTACTATACAAGGGTCGGTTGCGATCCTAGGAGGGGGGGGAGGAAGTACCTTCGCACCGCCGCCATCCCGGAAGTGTGGAACGGCGCCATACGACGTCGTCCCGAGCTTTCCGGGATAGGACGTACCGAGGAATGCCTTGATACGGGTCCTAACCGGCGCATGGGAGAGCTTCTCCTGCTGACCTGGCGATGGTATGATGGGGCGTCGATGGTGACGTGGCTAGGGCCTAATATCACTAATAATGATATTTGTTTGGCTGCAGGAGGATTTTTTTTATTCGGATGAAGATTGAGGAGTGAGATGGTGACAATCATGGAATGTATGCAAATCGGTATGCATGGAGTGATTAAACTTATCATCAGGTAGATTTAGAAATAATCATTTGCATCGTTATTACAAAGGTGGATCCATCCTTAGAATTACTCAATATAACAAGAGATGTCATGCATATTTTATAATATTTCATTGATTAATATATATATATATATATATATATATATAGAGAGAGAGAGAGAGAGAGAACCAGTGTGCTAACTGGTTAGCAAATTTTACTAGAATCAATAAGTTTTAAGTTCTATTGACCTTTAGGCCTATACCCCTTTATTTTTAACAAGCAAGAGATTTATTGTTATAGAACCTTAAAAGAAATAAATTTATGTTTTTTAGAAAAGAAAATACAGTGAAGCTTTGCAATATGTCATTCTTTATATTACATTTCATGCACCATTTCCTGTCTCCCCCCATATATGTTTATTTAACAGCAAGAAGCAACCTGGCTTTTTTTTTTTCTGGAAGATAAATGAACACAACTGTCATGTTAGTGTGCAAAAACACATCTCAATCATCATTCTGAAAACTTTGACATCCTGGTATCTTTTCTTTTCTCATCCCCCTCAATAGTGGATGTCTAAATCTATAAGGTAACATACACAACAAATCATTGGTGGGCAAAATAGCAGCCACCTTATAAATAACTGATAGAACAATAGCTGCATTCTCCTATTGGCAACTGAATTTGGAGCACCTTGTTATTCTAGCTCAGACCCGGCAGATCCTCAAATGAGGTAGTATCAAAGGAGAGTGAACAAAACAAGACTCCCAAGTCCACCCTCAGCTTACTTGTGACTGGGTATAGGAATAACTAAAATTTATATAATGATTCCAGCAGATTCTATGATGATCAGACAGCAAGAATATGTCACAAGAGGGGTTGACATGGCTGGGCTGAGCTTGGTAGGTTGATGAGACTTCACGGGTGTCAGATCACAAACCAACCCATTTAGCCCACCAGAAGTAGCGTCTAACTTTTGCGGGCAAAGAATACGGCTCAAGAGAAGATGAATCAGTGTCTAGTCTCTTACTATCTGACCATATATATACCCCTCTTTCCTGTCTGCTACCAGGAACCGTGTTGTCGAGTATAAATGCCACAAGGAGTGCCACCACCATGTTAAGTGATAAAAGACCATTCAGTGCAAAATTGAACTGCAAACATTAGGAAATAAGTTAGAAATAGAACTGAAAGAAAAAATTAAAAAGGTGGAGTATCTAGTTATAAATTAGCATAATAATCCCTTTAATCTTTCTTATATTTCATGCCATCTCGTTGGTGCTTTATAAATAACTGACCAAACAGAAAAGTACTGGACTTTTAGAGACGTATTTACTTACAGGTTAGTATACAAACAACATATTTACTTACAGGTTAGCAGATTCTAGAGAATTGAGTTGGCAACTAATGTAATGTTGTCATCCATTCATGTAATAATCTCTGCAGAGAGTCTTTGGTAGGCCACAAAAAAAGGCAAATTACAGGTAAGCATGCCAAAGCCTTACCCCTTCACTGCTAGTATGGACTGGTCCATTTGAAGCTGCCCCATAAGGCACAAGATAGCTTGGTAGAATGAGGCTGGAATTGGGTTCATACTGTTGAAAATATGCAGGAATTGAAAAAGAGATGAATAAAGTAAATCCAACAATAATTATATTCCTTGAACTTGCAGTTTGAGTATACTGTAAAGTAGAAAGGCCGAGTGCCACTATTAATGCCCATGTGAAGCAAAGAACAGAAGCAGCCAGCGCAAGTGGAATGGAAGCAAGGAGAGCACCAATCTTTCCTGAAAAGAAAGTGAAATATGAGAATATTGGCAAGAAATAATAAGTGCATAGGATGGAAAAGAAAATGAGAGTAATTTCATTTGCACATCAAGATTACTTTATAGCAGGAAGTAGCTTACCTACAAATGAGAAGAGAATTAGTAATGATGCTCCAAACTCCAGGGCCTTTCTGCTTGCTACCCTAGTGACATCAATGGTATGTACATTCTCGGTTATTGTTGTCGATCCAGTTCCAGTACCCCAGAGTCCAGCCAATATACTTGCAAACCCTTCCAAGCCTATTCCCCTGCTAACAACTCCAGGTGTTGGAGGACTCAAGTTCACTAACAAGGATGTAGCATGGTATGTCCCGACCTGGATGAGTTGATTTAAAGAAATGTTACAAAGCAGAAGAAGCCTTTTTCTGGATCATTTTTCCTCTTACAAACACATCATAAATAGTCAAGTCAAACAAACCACAAAGTTAAACCTCAGCTTTCACAACGGGGAAGAGGATAATCTAGTGTTTAGATACAAAAGATAAGACAGAAGTACCTACTGAAAGTGCAAGGCACTCTAAATTTTTCAGAAATTAATAGCATGAAGCCACATAAAAGCCTTTTCATGGTGCAAAGGCTTGATGATGCACAGATATACAGAGAGCAATATCTTGACTACTATAGTGAGCTGCCACAAAAAAATGAATGGGAACACATGCACAAATTTATATTGAAAAGACGCTTAAGATTTTCTAAATAGAAAAGGAATTAGTTAGTCGTAATCAATTTGTTATAATCATACAACTGCCATGTAGTCAGTGCTGGAGTGTGCTTAATTCCTTCAATAACATTTAAGTTCTCCCAGTTCAATTAACCATACAGAAAAGCCACTCACCGAGTCAACTGATGCAACCAGTGATACTATGACCATGATAAGTGATGTTCTGAAATGGAAGGTGGGAAAGCCCCACTGGAATGGATAAGGAACCCTGACCCAAGCAGCAGCCCTCCAGGCATTAGAAACATCAGTTCGACAACGCTTCATAGTAATTTCATGTCTTCTACACCTATCTGATAAGATGTTTGAACTTGGTATATTTGAGCTGCAACCCTTATAGTTATAAGCCCCACCTGCTGTCAGAAAGAATGCATATGCCCACACAATGGCAACGCTGAGCGGAACCTAACAATAAAAGAAGCAACAACTCTGTGTTATTATGTTTGCAAAAGTTATATATAACAACAAATTAGAGAAAAAAAAAGAAGTATAAAATACATCACGAAGAGATTTATACCGCATAAATTAAGAATACACGATTCCCAAATAAGGATATTCTTCTGAGATACTGCAATTAGGCAAGAATGACAAAACAATTATGATCATTCTATAGAAGCAAACATGTCTACTTAAAGGAGTAAAGAAAGAAGATTGACTAATAAGATTTCTTGCACATTTAAGCAGCAAAATAGACACATTGGGAGGCAAAGCTCAATGCTTGCAAAACAAAATCCCGAGATACTGCTTGCAAATTCCTTACCAAAGTGAAAATTAGAACCAATAAAATTAAGGGAATGCTTATTTCCACGCAACTCCCAGCTTGAGGAAAACCATAGCTGAAGAAGGCCAACCCTACTACAGCCACTGTTGGAGCAACTACCACTGGATTTATTAACCTGTAGACCAAAATAAAGTTGGCAAGGTATAATTTTTGCCAAATGGAACAATTCTATGAATAATTAAAAGTAAGGGAAGCATATGAGGGCCTTCAAAATATTTCTCAATCAAGGAAATGACCAATGCATTAGCTTCTCTCCAGTTTCTGCCTTAAACATATCCTTTTTTGGTTACTTACTGTCTCTCTCAGGCATTTTGCATGCATTCTACCATCCTAAGGAAATCTGGCCACTACTTGTTCTGAGATGGGTTGCCTAGGACACGTGTAAAAAACATTTTCCAGTAAACAAAAGTATGCCACATGTCAATTGGTTTCTAACTTTCTATCATATTAGAAACACAATGTAGTTCATAAGAGGACCATTTCTTCAATAATGAACTCAAAATCATCTAATCATAAACCTGGTCATGTTCCATAGAGTATAGAAGCTTGGCCAAAAATCATGATTCTTACGATTCAAGAATTACAAAATATCATGATAATGAGCTACACTTCACTTTGTGCTTTCTTGCCCAACACCTAAATTTTATTTTGTTGCTTACAGCATTTTGAATTTATTTTAGGTCAATCTCAATCTTCGATTAAAGGCGACATTACAGTAAAATATATCAGTGAACGAAGTGAAGGAACTACAACAGTGTTTACAGTAACACCCTGGAGTGAAAAATTTTCCCAGCTGCGAGTAGCACAAATAGAGTCTGTTCATTTATTCGGTGAAAAAATGTGTTACAGATATTGGGTCATATAGAGCTAAAGCTAATTAATCAATCTGTTCTGTCTTTTATTCTTCTAGTTAACTATCTTTGTTCATAGAACAAATTGCAAAACTAATTAGGCACTTCACCTAACTACTTTGTTATTTTCCAAGACTCTTGCCAGCAATGATCCTATCACACTCCTGCTTCCAGATTGCAAGAGGTGGGCACTATTTGCTTCACTATTTAGGAAGCAATAAGAAATTTCTTTGGAAAGCAAATAATAGCCAGATATACAGACATGGATTACTAGATATTACTTGCTTTTAGGCCCTTCCTGTGTTTCTTAAGTTGTAAAGTCTGAACTAGTTGAAACCAGTTGAGGTGGGCTACAAGGATCTTGTCCACCATTGAATTCCGGTTGTGGGTAATTGACGGTATCATTACCAGTCAACCTAAGGGCCAGTGGATCTCTTTCTATTATTACTAACAAAGCTTTCTTAGGTACTCAACCACTCTATCAAATATTCTTTATGTGTTTCATAGCTGTTGCTAAAAATAACAAGTTTTATGGATTTTTCTTTTTAATAATGAAAATATAGAAGTTATTGCAGATAGCTCATACAGATTACCTCAGAAGAAGTGACATCAGGCCACTGTATCCCAAAACTGCTTGAAAAACTGAACCAACAAGTATAGCCCCTTGTAGTTCTCTCATTATGTGCTTAAACTTCTGCATTTGATCAAAACAGTGAATGCTTAATCAAACAACACAATGGAGGTGCCATGAATGAAAAATAAGAGGATTCAACTCAAAATCCAAATTAAGTCTGTTGTACCACTTAGTTTCCAGTTTGTACAAAAGATAAATAAGTATTAGTAAACCACAGTATCCATGGGGGTAGAAAAACTAAAAAAAGACAGTATGCTTTACTTAGCAAATAACAACAAGACTCAGCAAGCCTTGTTGCTAATGGATAAAGATAGCTAAAATCATTGATAAAATCACTGCTCACTAATCAGGTTATTAATCACTTCATTTGATAGCAGATTAATTAGAACAAAAATAAATTATTAAAAGTTAGTGTTAGTTTTACATGAGTCTCCTGTTCCAGTAATGTTACGTCTAGTATATGTCTTATTTAGGAGTCCCTATAAAACAGGAACTGCAAGGTGAACCACTAGGTGTATGATTGTAAAACTGAACCACCACCACATCTACATCATTTTTATCTCTTTGTTGGACTCTTGCAAGATACAGGTGTCAGTTACATAGAAACTTTCTCGAGTAACGTGCTACAGGTAATGTTTTTCCTTAAGTATCTCTGCTGTCTCTTTAATGCTTCCATGCTAGCTTTGGTTGCAGCATCAATAATCTTGTGCACCCCTCAACTCATAGGATTGTTTGAATTCTCATTAAATTTCTAGTATTGGGAAGAAACAAATCTAGATGAATAACTTCAATTACTTAACCAAGAGGAAACAAACACCAAACTGGCTCAAACTTCTATTCAGGCACTATTGTTCTCCTAAAAAAAGAAGTACATGAAGAAATGGGTCTCATAGTTATGAAGTGGGCAAAAATGACATTAAATTCTACTGATTGCAAGAGTTGACCCCATGCAAGATCATAAAATGGATCTCATAGTTATGACTATCAAGATTATAAAAGTCTCATGAGTAAGTCTAAACCGGAGTTGCAAGATTGAAGTGAGATGCAATAGGCCAAGTGAAATGTTAATAATCTATGCTTGTTGTTAGATATTCCACAAGGCAAATTTCCTGCAAGAATGCTACTAAAATGAAATTGAAGCTCTTCATTTTTTTAAGTGCCCTTGTTCTGTTGAGTTTGAATTGATGGAGTGGTCATCCATATAAGTGTTCTGATGGTAACATAATCATTCTCCATCTATGTTTAAGACAAAATTCATACACATAAGTCCTATGTGTCTAGCAATAGCTAAAACATTTCAGCTACAGGAAAAAATTCCACAGTGGTAGAGGTTAGCGAGGTAATAGATGATCATGAAAATTACTTGGTTGTCATTTTGTAGTATCATAGCCATATTTTTCAAGATAATATCACACTCATGCTGAAAAATAACATTAGACACAAGATGTTTATTCAATTAACAACATGTCTACTAATAGATATTACTAGATCTGCATTTTAGCTTGATGATCGTAGCTTCATATGATAGACTTTGCTACACTTTGAGAAAGGTCTTTGGATCAATGACAATCAGTTTAAGTTATATTTTCTTTTTGCAATGGTATCTATCAGTCAAATCTGCAAGTTTTGCATGAAGTTCATGTCTAAGCAATTGATATGAAGAAAGAAATCAACTACGGAATCAGACTCATAGGTAAGGAAAATGTTAATAATATTTACCATGAGATAGGAGAAGCTGAGCACAAAGAAGAATAATTAACATAAATAGAAACTTACATTTTCACTAAGATTGCGGAACTCTTCAGAATTAATGATTACCAAAGCAGGAGCCAGATAAACAAAGGAGCTTCCTTGGACCAACGGAAGCCTGCTGCCAAAGTAGGAATGCATTATTGTCGTGATACCAGAAACTAATAGCATGGTGGAAATCACAGTAGCAGTCTCCTCCTGCCAGAATTAACTTTCCAGTCTTACTACAAACTTTAGAATTATGCTCAAATGTGGAAACCACTGAAGAAAATTTTCTTACATCAGTACCACCCATGGTTGGCACCATGATCAAAGGGATGAACACGAGTGAACCAGCCAATGATAAGTAATGTTGTATGCCATAAAAAATTAGAGGCACTGCAATAAGTATACAGAGTAAGAAATTAACAAATTCAAGAGCATTGGAGATTTGGAAACAAGCACATATTTCTCCTTTTTCTCATAAAACAGGAAAAGAACCACAAAGTAAGTTATGAAAACCATGGATTATATAGCAATTCAGACTTATCAGCATGCAACCAAAATATCAAGATAATTAAGTGGCAAGTAAACAATGTTGGCTTTTGTACTTGTAAAATAAATGCGCGAGGACGATTGAATGTTATACAACACAATGCTGCAAATCATGTCGTTCCGATTCCCTTTCCAGCAAATTTTGAAGTTGTTTATGTTAGTTTGGCAAGTCCCATAGTCCCACATAGGGAAAACCATGGATTATGTCGTTCAGCAAATTTTTGTGTTCTCTGTCTATCTGCTCCTTAGATTTTAGTGTAGATTTAATTTCCTGATGCGAAATTGTTTCTTTTCCATAAATCATAGTATCACGGAAATGCTTAAAAGATTGGGGAAGAGAACACAAAAGTAATAGGGCCTTATCCTCATCATCAATTTTTGCATCTATATTCTCCAAATCCATAACCAAAGAATCAAACTGGTATCAGAGCCTGGTTCTGGGATCTTTTGGCAACAATGACAATATCAAAGATCGTTGTCGAGAAATTCGACAGAAATATCAACTTCGGCATGTGGCAACTTAAGATGGAGACCATTCTGGTTCAAGACGGAGTTGATTTGGTACTACAGGGGGCTGAGAACATTTCAGATGGTACGTCAATGGAAGATCTTGCGGGTATGGATAACAAGGCCCGATCCAGCATCATTCTAAATCTCTCTGATGAGGTTTTACGGGAGGTAGCTACGGAGACTACGGCTAAGAGCATGTGGGACAAGCTTAAAGCCTTGTACATGAAGAGGACAGTGGAGAATCGTCTCTACTTGAAGCAGAGTCTATATATGTTTCGGATGATTGAAGGTACATCTATACTCTCACATCTTGATAAGTTTGATTCTTTGGTTATGGATTTGGAGAATATAGATGCAAAAATTGATGATGAGGATAAGGCCCTGTTACTTTTGTATTCTCTTCCCCAATCTTTTAAGCATTTCCGTGATATTATGATTTATGGAAAAGAAACAATTTCGTATCAGGAAATTAAATATGCACTAAAATCTAAGGAGTAGATAGACAGAGATATCACTGGGGAAAGTAGAGAGAATCAGGTTGAAGGTCTGGTTGTTAGGGGGAGAACAGATAAAAGAAAATTTGACAGTAGTAGATCTAAATCTAGATCTAAATTCAGACATAGAAATTTGAAATGCAGATATTGTCATAAAATGAGGCACATTAAATCTGATTGCTTTAAATTGAAAAATAAATTAAAACAAAAGGAAAAATTTGTTGAGAAAACTATTGAATCCGCTGAAGTTAGTGTAACAACTGATGAGAATGTTGGAAATATTTTCTCTGCTATTGATGACAGGACAAGGTCTAAAAATGAATGGATTTTAGATTCAGGTTGTTCTTATCACATGTGTCCCAATAGGGATTTGTTTTCCACGTATGAATCTTGTAATGGTGGAATTGTTTTTATGGGCAATAATGCCGCATGTGATGTTGTTGGTAGAGGCACAATCCGAATTAAAATGCATGATGGTATTGTGAGGACGCTCACTAATGTTAGACATGTTCCTGATTTAAAAAAGAATCTCATCTCTTTAGGCATCATAGAGGCCCTTGGGTGTAAATACACAGCTGAAGGTGGAGTTATGAAAGTTTCTAGAAGTGCCCTTATTGTTATGAAAGCTTGTAGGTCTGGTAGCTTGTATATTCTACAAGGAACTACAGTCACAGGTTCAGTTGCAGTTTCATCATCATCATTGTCTGATTCTGACATCACCAAATTATGGCATATGCGTTTGGGTCATATGAGCGAAAAAGGTTTGAGCATATTGAGCAAAAGGGGTCTACTTTGCGGATAGAGTACTAGGCCACTTGATTTTTGTGAACACTGCATTTTTGGAAAGCAGAAAAGAGTCAGCTTCACTTCTCCGGCAGTTCACAAAACGAAAGGTACTCTTGACTATATTCATTCAGACCTTTGGGGTCCAGCTCAAGTTCAGTCTAAGGGTGGTGCTAGGTATATGTTGACTTTCATTGATGATTATTCCAGGAAAGTTTGGGTTTATTTTCTGAAGCATAAAAATGATGTTTTTCTAACATTTAAACAATGGAAGGCTTTGATTGAGAAGCAAACAGGTAAACAGATTAAGCGGCTTCGAACAGATAATGGCATGGAGTTTTGTGAAGGTGACTTTAATGAATTTTGCAAAAATGAAGGAATCGTTCGGCATCGCACTGTTAGGATGACGCCTCAGCAAAATGGTGTGGCCGAACGTATGAACAGAACACTTTTGGAGAGAGCAAGGTGTATGATCTCAAATGCAGGGTTGACAAAGGACTTTTGGGCAAAGGCAATTAATTTGGCCTGTTACGTTGTCAACCGCACTCCGTCTGCAGCACTTAACTTTAAAACTCCGGAGGAAGTTTGGTCAGGTACTCCTGCTGATTACTTTGATTTAAAAATTTTTGGGTGTCCAGCATACATGCATGTAAATGAAGGAAAATTAAAGCCTCGAGCGAAAAAGTACATTTTCCTTGGGTATGCTTCTGGGGTGAAAGGTTACAGATTATGGTGTTCTGATCCCAAATCCCCAAAATTTGTAATCAGTAGAGATGTTACTTTTGATGAATTATCTATGTTATCTTCTAAAGAGGAATCTACTAGTTGTACAAATGATAGTGCGCAAAAGCAGGTAGAGCTTGAGATTGGTAGTTCTGATTCTTTTCAGTCGAACTCTTCTACTCAAAGAATGATAGTAGATGATCCCGAGTCTACTGACGCAGATGATCTAGAAGAAGAGCAATACTCCATAGCCAAGGATAAACCACGGAGAGATATTCGACCACCACAAAGATATACAAATTTGGTTACATATGCTTTGTCTGTTGCAGAAGAAACAAGTGAAGTTGATAAGTCTACTTCTTACTCAGATGCAGTTTCTTGTGATAATTACGCTAAGTGGTTGATTGCGATGAATGAAGAAATAGAATCTCTTCATCAGAATAGAACTGAGGATCTTGTGAAGCCGCCTTCGGGTAAGAAAATTGTTGGATGTAAATGGGATACCATTGCTGAGGGGAAAGTCCTTATTCAAAAAATTCATACGAAGGACAATCCAACTGATATGCTTACGAAGTCTCTTCCGATTTACAAATTCAAGCAGTGTTTGGACTTGGTTGGTGTTAATTGTTAGTGATTGCCCGTTGGGGCTTTTATGAAGAAAGTGAAGCAAGTTTTGTTGGGACATACCAAGGTGGAGATTTGTTAGTTTGGCAAGTCCCATAGTCCCACATCGGGAAAACCAGGCTTGTTATCTCCTATAGGAACTATAAATAAGGACCTAGGCTTTAATGTAAGATGCACCACAAGAGGTACCACAAGTGGCACCACAAGAAAACCTAAGTATTTACTTTGGTTTAAGTCCACACTCAGTTAAATCTGGACTTATACTTTGGGTTTTTTTTTGTTTAGTATTTTCAGGTGTTTTATGGCCTAGGAACATCTTCCTAAAGCATTTGTAATTGTCTTTTTATAGTAGTGATTTGCTCCTCTTTCGTCCGTGGATGTAGGTCAAAGTCTTTCGTCCGTGGATGTAGGTCAAAGTCAATTGACCGAACCACGTAAATATGGTGTTCTTGTTGTTTCTTTTATTCTTTCGCTTTATTGTCTTTGTTGGGTTGCCAAAATTATCCTTTGGTAAATTTTCTGGGACTAGCTCTAACAGTTTATCTCCGTCGGAAGGGACACAGTAGAGCTAAGAAAAGGCAGGGAAAGCGCACTTACCAAGACCAGGGTTTTCGGTCACACCGGCTCGAAACCCCGACGGTGGCTTGTACCCAGAAAGATCCTCAGGCTCTTGCCCATCCGAAAAGAAGTCGATTTCCACTTCCCTCTCATCTTTCCCCACTTCCCTCTCATCTTTCCCCGCCTCCTTCCTCGAATCCTCATCAGCTTTAACGAGAGAAATTGCAGCAGCCCCGTTCCCGTGTCCGTTACCCTCCGGTCCGTCACTCTTAATTCTTAACGGAGTCTCCTCTCCAGCCTCTCTCCTCTCATCCTTCAACCCCACCGCCGGTGGCTCGACCCCAACTTTCCTCTTCTCCTTCTCGCTCCTCGCTGCCGGCCCAGCTCCCGGACCCGGCACCATCGGGCCGATCTCGACCCCCCTATTGGTCCTCCCGCGGCCTGCCACTGGCTCGATCTCGGGCTTCCTCGGCACTCCGTCACCTCGGCGGCGGATCCCCCTCTCCAAATCCAGACCTCGGGCGGAGTTCTGCTCGTCGGCGGCGTCCCTGTCGCTGACGACGCTGGCGGTCTCGCCGGAGTGGTTGGGGTTGAAGCCGGTGCGCCTGGCCCAGGACATGAGCTCCCAAGGGTTGTGGTCCTTGTTGGCAAAGAAGGGCTCGATCCGGGGCGGCCAAGGGCCGGGCTTCTGCGGCCGCGCCGGCGGCTTCCCCCCGGGACCTTCCGAGCTCGATCCAGAAGGATCCATGGTCGGACGTGGAGGAGGAGGAATCCGGGATCTGCCAACTCCAACTTGAAGAGGGAGGGAGACAACAATTATGGAAGAAGAGGCGAGGAGTAGAAGGGAAGGAAGCGAAGAGGAGAGGCTGCTTTATTCGTGAGTGGGATAGCAGTGAGGAGGCGGCGGTGAGGTGTCTCTTTCCAAGAAATTATTTCCTTCGATCTTTTCTTCCCTCTCTCTCTCTCTCTCTCTCTCTCTCTCTCTGTCTCTCGTTCGCTCGGCCGTGTCGCTGCTTTGGTGAGGGAAGAGCAGAGCTGGGGGTGAAGGGGTGGGTGGGGGGGGGCGTTAATTTATCTGTTTTGGAAGAGAGTGAGCGAGCGAGTTGGCTTGTTCCGGTAAGAGACGTTCGAAGCCGGTGAGAAAAGCAAGGGCTTGGATCGCCTATCTTACCGCCGACACCGTTTACGAAAACGCAGTCATTTTCTTTGTGGTCCCCCGCGTCCGTTTTCAGAAGGAGGGGCTAGGGAATTGGAATTCTGATTCCCTGTTTGGTGGCTCGAGCGAGACAGAGGAGTGAGTTACTGTTCGGGATTCCCATCCGTCGGTCATTAATCTGTGGCTCCAGAAACTTTATTCTCTTATTCGTTCTTTTTATTTTATTTTCATATTATATATTTATATATTAAGTCATCAGTGGTGACCGCCAGGTTTGTTGTGATCGATGCGGTTTGAAAGAAGGACCGTTATGGGCACTGTGACACTGTGGTATACCTGTCAATGTAAATAATTTTTAAAAACATTAAAACATTTATTTATTTTTTTTCATTTTTTGCTAAAAAGCTTTTGGACCACTTTAGCCGCAAAAGTCTCGTATCTGTCGTCCTTTTATTTCCACTTAATATGTTGGCAGGCCATCCATTTATAAAATTATAAAATTCCTTTTATTATCGAAAATAAGTTTATTTTCAAAATTCTCTAACAGCATCCCTTTTTTTGCCTCTGTGAATACCTATTTCTTATGGATTGATTCATACGGTGAACAATCCATAGAGTTAATTAGTTCTGATGTTGTGTTTTTACATTAAGTTTCATAGGGTGAATAGTTACAGTATTTTTATATTACGTTATAATATTTTTTATAATATTACTGAAAGTATATTATATAATAATATTATAATTAAACTGATTATTCGATGAACCAGTTGATAGGAAATGGAAAAAAAAAAAGGCTAGCTGGTCAGAAAATTTTATGCATTATGCAAAAAAAGGTATTGTTAATTTTTTTAAAAAAATAATATATATATAAAAATTTATCGATAATTCGATACTTTTGTTATCTAAAAAAAAAACGTCTATATATCCAAACCCAATTGAGTGATACTAGTTCTCTAGTCAAGTAGGTGCAAGAACAAATTGATTATCATATTTTTATTTATTAAAATAAGATTTATACTTAAGTCTCAATTAATTTAAGTTCTTATTAACCTTAATTATCAATTCTATTATGGGTTTTGAGGTTTCGTTTATTTGAGAGTTTTAGTGAATTTGACTTTTTTGTTTTACTCATCCTTATATTTAGGTTTATGTATTTCACAAAATCTTGTAGTATTATTTGTATTTATTTACTATGCAAGAATTACAAAGGATAATTAATAAAAAGTAAAATTCAAACCTAGGAATAAATTAGTTAACATCTTCTATAAATAATATAATAATATTTTTATTATTGAACCAAAATAATGTAGTCGGTTTGGTTTAATATCGGACAGATTTGATTGAAAAACTGATCTAACATAATAGGGTTAGAAAAAATCAGCTTTCTTTTCTGGTAGTGAAATAACTTGTTAAGAAAGGGCTCTCAAACAAAATGGATAGGAGGTTTTGATCCCAAATGTGAGGCTTTTCCCCGAAAAACAAAAAAAATTAAAAAAAAATTGCCCAAAGCTCTTTCTTCTTTTTCTTGACCTTCCTATTTTCTCTTTTCCTTTCAAGTGGGTGGTTTAACCCCTAAACGTCATGAGTAAAAGGAAAATAAAATTCACAAAAAAAAATGTAAAATATTTCTAATCCTTTGTCATAGCCGTCCTTAATTATATTTTCACTCCTCTAATTAACGTTAAATTAAAATCGCCATGGTATAGTAAGCTAGGCAACAGTGCGTCCTTTAGATGAATTTTTTTGGTTTCGGGCGGTCCTATCATAAATTTAGTTCATACATCATTTTCTGCTTCCTCTTCAGGATGTGATCTTCCTCCAACTCTCCACAGTCCTGGTTGCCTGCGTGTCGTCACCATTCAACATCATGGTCAAAATAAAATTTTGACCTTCATAAACAAGACAAGGCAATGCACTTTTTTTTGAAGCAGTGAATTCACAGATTACTTCAATTTCCAATTACTTAAGGGATAAGCTAAAATAAAATAGCAACGTCTAAAGGAGTTCCTTGGTATACTGTAGGCATGTTTTATCCACAAAAACATGTTTTATGCTAAATGAATCGGATTCAACTTAACTTTCGGGTCCAATAAGTAGAACAAGAGAGAATGACCTAAGGTGTCATTAAGATCCTTATATATATATATATATATATATATATATATATATATATATATATATATATATATATATATATATATATATATATATATATATATATATATATAAATTGTTTTCAACTTGTGTTGAATTATCATTCCTATCGATTACGCTACTCGTGTAATATTAGGTGCATGATCAATCGTGATTATTGTCGAACTGTTATTCATTCGATAAGATCATATGATAATGACAGGTGACCTATGTGTCAGTTAGACATCGCTTATGTGTCAGTTCAGTGTCACCAACATATCGGCCATGCGTCGCCTATGGGTCAACCACATGGATTACATCTATGAGACTTCGATGACTATTATGCCCTTAATACAAAGTTTTAGAAATGAAGACTCAATGTTGATTTGTTAATCAAGAGGCAACATGTTAGGATAAGGTTGACACATCACTACGTGAGACTAACATGTTAGCCACATTATTTTTTACCATAACACATGACCCTACTTCCCGAGTCATGCGCAGTGAAATTTGGTTAGAAAATACTATTCTGCTGGCATCTGTTTTCAACTTTACAATGGGTGTGCGATAAATCAATACCGCTAGGCATAATAGCATATGATAGGCTGACATGGTCAAGCATGATGGCACACAATGGGCTAACACAGTTGGGTGTGGTGGCGCATGATAGGTCAACATGACCAAGATGCATGATGGACCAACATGATCAAGAGTGGTGGTGCACAATATGATGGTCATTTCTTGGTTGGTGGGAGAATCTAAATGATCTTACCATGATTTGATAATCGATCATGCACCATAACTACTTACAATTTTATTGATGTGACTAAATTCTACACCACGTTACGTGGCCCATGGAGGATTCGACGAGATAGGAATGATGATCCAAATAACCCTTATGTCACTTGGATTATGCCATGTAACCATAGACGTTTAGATAGTGCCATGTCCCACCCTCTCTTTGAGGTGCTCGAAAGGTGAGCGGATAGTTGAGTAGTGGAAGTATTAGGCTCTGCCCCTATAAATAATAACCTACAGCAACACTTGTTCTTCAAATCTACTTACAAGTTTGCTTTCCTTAGATATCATAGTCGATGCTAAAATCTCAATAAATGTAAGTTTGAAATGTTATCTTTATCCTCCTCTAACTCTAATTCCTTGGACTCAGATAAAACACTAATCCCATCAGTGTCCTTGATGTGGATGATGGAATTTCACCCTTAGAAAGAACTGAGCTAATTGTGCCAATAGAGGTTGTCCCTTCAAAGATGAATTCATCTTGCAATGTGACTCTACCACTTTTGGTAATCCCTCAATTTGGATTCAGTTTTAGAGGCTTCCGACTTAGAGATTCTCTTATAAGCCTATCATATATCGGTTGAGTTCGAGCTGATGCCTACTCAGTCAAGTGATCAACCTTATGAGTTGTGTCATATATTTTGCATGTCCTCAGACATGCTAGAGGCAAGACTTTAGTTCCCAATTCACCCATTTTTTATAGAGGTTTTTAGCTTCTAGAAGTTCTCTCCTATCTAGATGGCATCGAATTCATAGCTCTTTCTTATGACGTTTGTTAGGGAATGTGGAAGGATTCATATTACCACAATGCTAACCCTTTTGTTTGCTTGCTATAGCTTATGTTTCAAAGGGTTGGCATACTTTCTCTCTACCCAACCCAAATGTTAGGGTCATGGGGCTTTAACTTCCTTCAAGGGTCGGAAGAAAAGATACTTTTTTGTTTTTTTAAGGAATAAATAACCAATTGACTTAAATTGGTCCACCTATAAATTTTCCAATGTGGCTTCAAGATTGCATAGGTAGGAAAAAGAGCTATTTAGAAGAATTGCTCTAGCCCCATTCGAGTCCACTACTTTCCTTCAAATGAGTGAGCAGTGGTCTTTTACAGTGGGATTCAACCTTCCTCCTTAGGGTAAGCCATTGATAACTCTGCCAAGATGATTTTTTTTTTATGATGTTGACCTTTAGTCTTTCTTTTATAGACATGGATCTCCAAGAAATTATCTTAAAATTTATTATTTATTAATGCGGTGGATACACCAAGTCGGCGATATCACGAGGATGCGAGTTATCAAAGGCTCATAGAAAAGAAGAGGTCGATTGAGAACCCATCGACTAGTTGCTAAAGGGAGGAGGGCATTAGACACTCATGTTGGGCAAAAGCGACCTCCACCTCCCCTAAGCTGATGAAGGCATAACCAGGAAACCCGATGATCTAGGGGCTCATGAAGATTTGACTCCCCTCACTTTAGGGGTCATTACACGAAACCCACTAAGAAGAGCCCTGATAAGAGGAACTATGTGAAGGGAGGAATTAGTAACTACAGTAACAAGTAGTTCCCTTTGACTCAGGAACAAGACCTTTGACCACTCATGATGGCCTATCATCCATATTTGTGTTAGAGTTTCTATTGATCTAATGGAATTACTATCAGTGTTGGTAATGGGTTGATCATTAGAGGATGATGGATGCATCTACACCTCAAATTGGCATGTGACACATGCTAGTTGGCCATGAGAGGTTTCAATGGAGACCACCTCTGGGAACTAGTACTTGTTGCACTCGACCCTGGCCAAAGGCCTTTATTTGAGGTCCATTGAGGACCTTCTCTTAGAAGAGCATAAGGAGTTGGTCATGGTAAATATCTACCTTCTTCCAATCTATTTATTGGTTCAGACTTTGTCTAACTCAAGCTTATTGCATACAACATCAACAACTCATGACCTCCATCCTTGATCACACTAGTGACTTGAAGTTAAACTTCTCGATGAGCAAGATGGCATGGTCATCAAGAAGCCTCGGGTGGAGGATGAGTCAACCTAACTCTGAGCTCCAATGGGGGAGATGTAACACAAGTTCCAAGTGGACACAATTGATTTGTGATAGCGGGAAGAGATGATGCGATGAGAGGCAGGAGGCAAAGGTGAAAGCTACCCAGGAGTATCACTGAAAGTTGGATGCTGAAGCAAAGGTCAGGCACCATAGGTAGGAGAACTTAGCCTTAAAGATAGAAGTCGATAACCTCTAATGTGCCAAAGAGACTATGGCTCAAACTCTAAAGGAAGTTGACAAACACTAGGTGGAGGTGGAGGCTCGTAGGGTGGCAAAGCATAAGACTTTCAAGGGCTTCAAAATGAGACTATAGAGGTTGGGACATAATTCCTTTGCCTTCAGTTATAATCTTATAATTTCTTGATCCAAGCATGATTATCCCAACATCGAGCTCCCTGAAGACCCTATCGACTCGCACCACAACAATAGCAAGGTTGTCATGGTTAGCTTTGATGGTATCAATGACCGGAGTGAGATAACTTCTTACATGGAGGGAGGTACGATTGAAGTCAGCTTCGATGGAGGGGATCCTACTTGAGATGGATGAGCAGACTCAGAGACTGCCAACACCCCAACAGTTGAGGAACTTGGGCTGCCCAAAGAAGCCCTAATTGCCATGGCTCTTGAGCAGTTGGTTGATCCTCCAATTGTCAACCCACCCCCCCGAGGATAATATTGTAAAAATTTTAGAGGGGGTCGGCTCATCAACCTTTTCTTTACTTTTTTTTTTCTTTTTTCATGTAGGATGCTTATTTTGACATGTAAGATTTCCTGAGGATGGTGTAATGACTTTTATAAATGAAAAACTTCTTTTTTTCGAATTAAGTATCTTTACAAATTTTATTGCAATCACAAATGAATATATAAATTTAAGGCTAATATTTCCTATGGTATGAGATGTGTCATGCTCTAGGGATGTTTGACCAACTAACTGTCCAGAGTTGTAAGTTTATAATCGAACTTTTGAAATTTGATATAACCCTTCATAAGTTAATACCAATTTGCCTTTGGCATGAGTTAGGTTGCTAAATTTGGCCTAAGTCTCCTTCCTTCAACCGATGAGGGCGAACCCTTGTGTTGAAGGTTTTAGCCATAGATCATTTGTAGGTTAAGTTTTTGAGATGGACTTAGGCTTTAAGTTCATTGATCAAGTCTATGTTAGTCCTGAGTTTAACCTCCGTACCCCCCTTGAAAAAATATTGGGTTCAAAAGATCAACAAGATTAGCTCGATTGGAAGTACAACTTTTGTTTTATGTGAGGTAGAATGGTGATTCTCCTATAGAGGCCTTTAAGATGGTTTGGTATCTTTATAGGATACTTGGGAGTTTGTCCACCTTGACACTCAAGATCATCTTCTTTATGTCTTCAAGTATAGCCCAATAGGTTACTTCATCCTAGACATTGGTATGAGGGTGTGCCATTGAGTTGAACTTTAGTTGGATCCCTAAAGAAATATAAAATTCTATTAACTTGGCATTATTGAATTGTATTTTATTATTAGTGATTAATGCTCGGGGGACCCTAAATCAGAAGATTATATTATTCCAGATAAAACCCTTAACATGCTTCTCGAGGCTAAAGATTCAGCTTCGGCCCACTTTGTGAAATAATACTCTTATAATCAAATATTTCCTTTGTCACGAGGCTGAAAAAGGTTTCAAAATGTCTACTCCTCATTATGCAAAGGGCTAAGTTATATCAAGGAGAGTTAGCTCAACTATCGAAAGCTTTTATATACATAATTTCAGCATCTTGCTTGATGGTTGACCAATAGTAACGTTGCTAAAAAATTTTGAAAGCAAAAGAGCATACCCTAATATTCCCCCTCACATACTCCCTCGTGAGTCTCGGATAGCACTTGGGAGCCTCGGTAGTAAGAGTGTTCAAATCAAATTGGAAAACTAAACTGAACATCAATTGAACCATTTCGATTTAAACTAATTCATCAATAATTTAAATTTGAAGATTATAAATGATTTCAATCCGGAAGGATACTCTTTTTTTGTTTGATTAATCGATTTAAACCGAAGGTTGTAAAAGCTAAAGTTTTTAAGTTCATAATTTCATCTTTGTAATTGTGTCGTTAAGATGGCTAACATCAATGTTGGTTGAGGCATCTAGATCAATAAGTTGTATTCATCATGTATCGTTGCTTTTACTCTTCTTGAAGCTTGATGATGCCAATGTAAGATTTATAGAATTGAACATATGTCATTTGTAAAATTAGATTTTTGGATTGGTTTTATTAATCAATTTGAGTCGATTAATGGCTTATGGTAAACTCAATTAGATTATTATTTTTAGATTAAAACTGATTTAATTTGATTAGAACGGATTAACCGAACCAAAGAAGGATATCCCCAAATTAGAATCATTCATAGTTTCAAAATCGAATCATTAGTGAACTGATTCAGATCGAGTTGATTTTAAATTGGTTTGGACCAATTTTAATTTAGTTCAATTCAGATTAACGATTTGAACACCACTAGTGGCCACTTTGTGTTGAGGGAAGAGATGGAAGACAGATAAAAGATGCTAAGGTGAATAGTATACACGAAGAGTAAGCTAGGGCTACAAAGAGGAGTTCAAGCAATATCACGTCAAATTGGAAGAGAAGACCACACATTATTGTGATTTTTTTATTATTTAGGGTTAGGTTGAGTATTTTTCCCGGTTTCACCCGAACCGTTACCTTCATATATATATATATACTGTCAAAACCTTGAATTTCTAATTTCAAACAAACAAATATTGTAATTAAAAAATACATGTGCATTGGGCTCCACATATATATACATATATCCGACATAAACCCAGCGGTGCCACGACGCTGCATCAGTAATCAATGATGAAGTTGCACAAAACTAACACGTAAAAACAAGCCATGCATGCAGCTGTAAGATGATTCAAACCGAGCAAGCTGATAATGACTCCATATGCGGTTTGGCTTCCTGCGATCCATCAGAACTGTTGCCAGCTAAAAAGCCTCACCCACTGGTTTCATCATTCACATGGATTACTTTGGCATCGTTCTCCCTCCTCCCTTTCCTCCTTGTCTATATATTCTCCTAACCCTAACCCTAAACTCCATCACAAGCACTGATCATTAGCAGCATCGGTATCAGTTCATTTAGGTGCAGACTGCAGCAGCAGCAGCAGCCATGGCGTCCAAAGCCTCAGCATCAGTTGCCCTCTTCCTCACTCTCAATCTCCTCTTCTTCGCGCTCACCAGTGCTTGTGACACCGGTTGCCCCAAACCCACCCCGAGCCCTTCCCACGGCAAGTGCCCCGTCGACGCCCTCAAGCTCTCCGCCTGCGGCAACGTGCTTAACGGCCTGATCAAGTTCGGGGTGGGCAAGTTTCCGAAGCAGCCGTGCGAGTGCTGCACGCTGCTCGACGGCCTCGTCGACCTCGAGGCAGCTGTGTGCCTTTGCACTGCGCTCAAGGCCAACGTCCTCGGTGTCCATCTCAACCTCCCCATCAACCTCAGCCTCCTCCTCAACTACTGCGGCAAGAAGGCCCCCGCTGAGTTCCAGTGCCCTTGATCTCCATCGTCGAACCCCTTTCCCGTGTTGTGCTACGTACCTTCATGTTCTTTACTTGATTGGGTTCTTCCTCGATTTGCTTTCGATGTGGAGCAGCAGGACGAGAGTGTGAGTGAAGTCTGACAAGGTGTTGGTGTGCAGTACTGTTCTTGAACCTTGCTGCAATGTACCAGTTATTCTTTCTTAATTCAAAGCTTGTCGAATTGTGTGAGATATCATGAGACTATTGATTCAATATGAATTTTCTGCTTACATATATATGATGCTCCATCTGCATGCACATGCTACGGAGGAATCAAGCAATGACAACAAATATTTGATTAAGACAAATATTATCAGTTGGAATTGTGATTCAATATCATATAATACATCCAAGATCTCGTATTATTATTATTATTATTATTATTATTATTATTATTATTATTATTATTATTATTATTATTATTATTATTATTATTATTAAGACAGATGTTATGTAGATGACAACCTAATATTTAAAAGGCAAGGACGAGACATGTCAGTTTCATACTTGTCCATACCTTATATATACAAGTTAAAATCATTGAGATGCACATGAGGAGGATTAAAATCATATAATCCTCTAAAGATGTAATTCATAATACAAGCTAAAGAAAGTATTATGTAAAACTTGATTCCATAGATAAACATTTTCTCTTTAGAGGATTATATTAATATCTGAATCTGATATTCCAAACCTATTTTCCATATATTGAAAAATTCATAGTAGAGAAGATCAATATATTTATGCAATTTTTAAGTCACAATCCAAAATAGAATGTGTTTTTCCCCTCTCATAAATCGAAGATTCTGATTCTAGTTTCCAACCATTATATTGCTGTGGGTTGCTTTATTAGATTCATAAATGTTAGGCTCATTAGAAGGACAAGTTTATGTACGCTGCCATTAGTTTCGGTACAATCGTCATTCATCAACTATTACATAGTAATGCTGCACAATTTGCTGGAACAACTTCAACCTTGAGGGCATTAAGAGACCATCACCAGACACCTGCACTGCTTTCGAAAGACATCTGCATTGACATTGCTGTGTAATATTGTATGAGGTTAAGCATTATATATCAGCATTCTTCCAATGCTGTGGTTTGAATAATGAGGAAATATAGTGTGATACATATACGAGAAATAGAAACAAGGAATTCCACTAGAAACTAGAGCACCGAACCCAATTCTGAGCATCCATTTCCGCTATCCGACCTTATTCTCTCTACTTAAAACACAACTGCAACAAGAGGTCTGGCACTACTGTCTTTTATGCCTATGCTTAGTAGTTGCATCCTTGCTTCCACCGATCAGTACACCTATATCCCCTAACAAAGTCTACCGCTACTATCTCTAATACCTTAACAAGCAACAGGGAATTCACCAGTGCCCAATCAGACTGAAATACAGAATACACAGTATACCAATATGAAACTACAATATCAATAGTAGAAATCGATAATGAAATGGGTACTATAAGCATGGAGCAGTGTCTACAAGCTGTGAAACAAGAAAGAAGGGAATTTCGCTACCGGTATCGAGGTTCGAACCCATAATAGAGAGAATGAAAGGAGTTATAATTTAAAGAATACAAATAAGAAGTAAGGTACGCCCCAGTGCATCTAGTATGAAGGGAACAGTTAGGGTACGACCAGTGCATATAGATTAAGCGGAAGTAGTAGATCATAGAATCCAAACTCTAAAGTCAGGGCAGCAAAGCAGCTGGTGAGTAATAAGGAAAGTCAGGTTCCAACTAAAAAGTCATAATATGCTACACCCATAAAACAGAACATAGATCACTAAGAAATTCTACTATATGTCAAAAGGCAAAATCGGATAAATGGATGGGTTTGGTTTAGGTTCAGCAGCGAAAGTCCTATTGGCAGTCTAGTCTTAGAAGCGCTAGGACAAGTCTGAGTTGTGTGGTTAAGTATGCTAGGGCCGCTACACTCTTTTGGGGTTTTGGGTTTTCGCAGCCTTGGGAGCACTTATGCAATTCTATATTCTAAGAGAAAGTCTCAGTAGGCGCCATTTGAGTTTGGATGCAATAGATAGGGAGTTGAGATCCGCAGCTACAGAACGAAAGCGAGGGGTACCGGCTTTGAAGCAGCGAGAGACAGCCCTGATAAGAGATATAAGATTTTCAGTAAGCCAGAGCAGACTCATGTGCAATGTCGCAAGGTTCTAGGTAAGTCAAGTAAAAGGAAGGTAAAAGAGTGAGAAACTCGCTTTAGTTGAGACAGTAGGAAAGCCTGGGTTCCACGTATAGGTCTTGTTAGCATTAGTTCAAAGATGATACATATGGAATCACTCTTGCTCAAGTAAATGTATTTGTGTTAATGGCCAGTCTCGGTGCTGATAGTATCAAGCGTGAGGTCACCTTCTTCCTTTATTGCCTGAATCATTGGAACTGCCTCGGTTCATCTTACAGCAGATTACTATCGTCGTAGTTGTAAAACATGGATAAAAAAAAGGTAATTCTGATTCACAAAAACCTAATGCTTTCACTGAACAAGTACTGACGTATGTGGAGATCGGTGTTTCACAAACATAGAAGCTAAAAGCTGATCTTTAACTTTAACCTGGTTCCTTCACGTTGGAATTAAACTTGTTCAAATGCCATAAAGAGAGGTTCTTTCATCTAAAGAAAAATTCTTTGTATCAAAAGGAGATTCATTACATCAAGAAGAAAAAATTGATTAAAAATCTATAGAATGATAAGTCAAATTGGTTATTGATTCTTGAAAGGGTTTCTTGAAATAGAATGATTCATCTTGAATACAATTAATGTAATGTATATTTGGGAACTATATAAACCCCATATGTTGGGTCATGAAAAAAAAGAAGAGAGTTTCTGAAATTGTAAAGAGTTTTTCTTGAGAGAAATATAGAAGATTGAAGCTTGTCCTACTCTTCTTCTGTTTGATAACTCTATCCCCTTTTCCTATCAATATCAACATTTAGTATTAGAGCATAGGTTAAGCTATGGCCTCTTCCTCAAGTGTCATCCAACTCCAGATCCCCAGATTGACAAAAGAAAATTATAACATATGGTGCATCTAAATGAAGGTTTTTCTAGGCTCCCAAAATATATAGGAGTTTATAGAAGATGGATTTGCTGAACCAAGTCCAGTAGAAGAAGGAGCAATGAATGCAGAAGGAAGAAAACAACTCAAAGAAAGAAAGAAGAAGGAGAAAAAAGCTTTGTTCACGATCTACCAAGGGCTTGATGATACAATTTTCGAGATTATCACTCCAGCAAATACTTCAAAGGAAGCTTGGGAAATGCTTCAAAAAGCATTCGGTAGTGTTGATAAGGTAAAGAAACTTCGTCTACAAGTTTTACGAGCCGAGTTTGAAAAATTATAATAAGGTACTTCTGAAATTATTTATGATTACTTCTCAAAAATCATTTTTATTGTTCATCAAATGAGACGAAATGGTGAACAAGTAAATGATCAGAGAGTAATAGAAAAAATATTGAGATCTATATATCAAAATTTTGATTTTATTACTGTTGCAATCGAAGAATCTAAAGATTTGGAAAAAATATCTTTAGAAGAACTTATGGGTTCCCTTCAAGTTCATAAACAAAAGATTACAAAAAGAGAACAAGACAAAACCATACACTATAAGCTAAGTTTGCTCTTGAAAATAAAGGAGAATTAAATTCTCAAAGAGGAAGAGGACGAGGATAAAGAGGAAGAGGAGGCAGAAATTAGATCAATAAAAAATCTTCAAATAATGAAGATGTTAGAGAAAATTCTAGCCAAAGAGCTCAAGTTTATGGTCGAGGACATGGCCAAGGCGGTGGACGTGGTAGAAACTCCTAAAGATCTAAAATACAATGCTATGTTTGTAAAAGGTATGAACATTACTCTTATGAATGTTATTATAATCCTAACAATCAAGGTGATAAGACAAATTTTATCGAGGAAGAAGAGAACAAAAATCAAATTTTGCTAATGAATTATGATAATTTGAAAATGGATCAATCTATGATATAGGAGCTTCAAATCACATGTGTGGCATCAAAGAGTTATTTTCAGAAATGGATAAAAGTTATTCCGGAAACATTACATTTGGTGATTTGTCTCAATGACCAGTAAGAGGTAAAGGTAAAATTCTCCTTGAACTTAATAATGTTAAGGAATTATGCATTTTAGATGTTTATTATGTTCCTGATATAAAAAATAACATTCTAAGCTTGGGACAATTACTTGAAAAAGGTTATAAAATTGAGATGAAAGATATGACTCTCTTAATTCGTGATAAGAATAAAACATTGATATCACATATGAAAATGGCAAAGAATAGAATGTTTCCTCCGCATTTAAGTATTTTTGATCAATCAAATTGTTTTAAAGCTGATATTAAGGATATTTCTACACTTTAGCATCTTAGATATGCTCACTTAAATTTTGAGGCTTTGAAACTTTTAGAGAAGTATAATATAGTAACAGGAATGCCAAAAATTGATCACCCAGCAAAATTGTGTGAAGTATGTGTCATGGGTAAGCAAGAAAGAAAGTCTTTCAAAGTGAGAAGGACAAAAAGAGCATGGAATCGACTTGATTTGGTGCACTTAGATGTTTGTCGCCCTATCAATCCAGTATCACTTGGAGGAAGCAGGTATTTTCTTACCTTCACTAATGATCATAGTGGCAAAACTTAGGTTTATATGTTAAAAGAAAAGAAAGAAGTTTTAAGCAAATTCAAATATTTTAAGGATTTGGTTGAAAAACAAAGTTGTTGTAAGATTAAATGTTTAAAAACATATATGGGTAGTGAATATATATCAAATGAATTTGAAAGTTTTTGTAGAAATAATGGAATTCTATATCAATTTACTATGTCATACACACCTCAAAAAAATGGTGTCTCAGAAAGAAAAAATAGGACTATTCTTAATATGGTCCGATGTATGTTAAAAGAAAGAAAAATTCCAAAAGAATTTTGGGGTGATGCTATTGCTTGTGCAGTTTATTTGCTTAACAGGTTTCCGACAAAGCGAATTGGTAATGTTACAACAGAAGAAGCATGGAGCTTACGAAAACAAAATTAGAGGATTTTTGGAAGTATTGCATTTGCCAAGATACCAGAAGAAAAGAGAACAAAATTAGAGGATAAAAGTCAGAAATATATTTTGCTAGGTTATCCAGAGAATTCCAGTGGTTACAAACTTTACAATCCTATCACAAATAAAGTTGTGATGTCAAGAGATGTTGAGTTTGATGAACAACATATTTGGAAATGGAAAAGTGATGAGCAGCATAAGAAAGCTATAGCTTCAGAAGAAGATGATATAATACAAGAAAGCACCGAAGTGGCTTTGCCAGAATCATCACATAGATCAACTAAGTCACATGATTCAAGAAGTCCAATTATAAGAAGGACAAGACCGATTCAGGACCTATATGATGTGACTCGAAGGATTGATACTAACAATGATGAACTTTCTTTATTTTATCTTTTTGCAGGATATGATTCATTAACCTTCGAAGAAGCTTATAGAGATAAAAAATGGCGACAAGCTATGAATAAAGAGATTCATGTAATTAACAAAAATAATACATGGGAGCTTACTACACTTCCAGAAGACCACCAAGCTATCAGTGTTAAGTGGATCTTCAAAACAAAAAGAAATGTCAAAGGAGAGGTGGAGAAATATAAGGCCAGATTAGTTGCAAAGGGATATAAACAACAATATAGGATTGACTATGAAAAAGTATTTGCGCTAGTTGCTCGATTGGAGACAATAAGATTACTTATCTCTCTAGCAGCTCAAATTAAATGGAAAATTTTACAAATGGATGTCAAATCAGCATTTCTTAATGGAGTTCTTGAAGAAGAGGTATATATTCAATAACCCCCTGGTTTTATTATTCAAGAACAAGAGGACAAAGTATATAAGTTAAAGAGAGCTCTTTATGGGCTTAAACAAGCCCCACGAGCATTAAATTATCGAATAGATGCTTATTTTATTCAAAATGGTTTTTCTAAATATCTACATGAACATGCTCTCTATACAAAATCTAACTCTAATGGAGATATCTTGTTTATATGCATGTACGTAGATGATTTAATATTTACAAGCAATAGTAGCTCCATGATTAAAGATTTTAAGCACTCTATGAAAAAAGAGTTTGAGATGACCGACTTGGGCTTAATGACTTATTTCCTTGGTATCGAAGTTATACAAGATAATTGAGGAATTTTTATCTCACAAAAAAATTATACAAAGGAGGTTTTAAAGAAGTTTTCTATGGAAGATTGTCATCCTACATATACACTTGTTGAATATAGCACTAAGTTGACTAAGGAAGGTGAAGGTAAATATATTAATCCAACTTATTATAAAAGTCTAGTTAGATGTTTAAGGTATTTGACATGCACTCGACCTGATATACTATTTGGAGTTGGTTTAATAAGTAGATATATGGAAGTTCCTAAGACATCTCATTTAAATATCGCTAAAAGAATTTTATGATATATTAAAGAAACAATTGAGTATGGAGTGTTCTATTCATCATTTAAAAAGTTGGAGCTTATTGGATATAGTGATAGTGATTGGGCCGGAAGCTACGATGATCGGAAGAGTACAATTGGATTTGTATTTTATGTTGGTGAAGCTGCATTCACTTGGTCTTCAAAAAAGCAACGGATCATTGCTCTATCAAGTTGTGAAGCAGAATATATAGCAGCTTCTTCTAGTGTTTGTCATGCAATATAACTAAGAAGATTACTCCAAGGACTTCATATGCCACAAGAGAAGTCAACCAAGATTTTTGTTGATAACAAATCAGCTATTGCCTTAGCCAAGAATTCAGTCTATCATGAAAGATCGAAGCATATCGATACAAGATTTCATTTCATAAGAGATCATATCAAAAATAAAGAAGTGGAGCTACATCATATCAAGACAAGTGAACAAATGGCTTATATACTTATAAAACCTCTCAAATTTGAAATATTTCAACAACTTCGAAAGAAACTTGCATACTAGATGGAACAAGTTTAAGGGAGGAGAATGTTAGAATTAAACTTGTTCAAATGTTATAAAGAGGTTCATTTCATCAAAAGAAAGGTTTATTGCATCAAGAGGGAGATTCATTACATCAAGAAGAAAAAATAGATTAAAAATCTATAGAAGGATAAGTCAAATTGTTTACTGATTCTTAAAAGAGTTTCTTGAAAGAAAATGATTCATCTTGAATACAATTAATATAATGTATCTTTGGGGACTATATAAACCCCATGTGTTAGGTCATGAAAAAAAAAAAGAGTTTCTGAAATTGTAAAGAGTTTTTCTTTAAAGAAATATAGAAGATTAAAGCTTGTCCTACTCTTCTTTTTGATAACTCTATCCCCTCTTCCTATCAACATCAACACTACTACACCTCACACGTAGAAGGTCTTCTCCTGCAAATGTAACAGCAAATTTCTAATGATGTTGTGTTTGTGCACTTTGGATTCTTTTTGACCTATTGGGACACGTGAGTACTCTGAATTATACTATGTTAGAGCATTAAAGTAAAAAATGACATTACATTTTATTTCTTTGCCTTTGAGAGTTAACGCTCCACTTATGACTTCTTTTATCACTCACGTTGATTGATTGATTGATTGATGGTCCTTTTAGATGGCACACTCTTAAGCTACCAGCGTCTATCCTTTGATTTGATTAGAAAATATATAAATATCTTTTTTTTTCCATAACTTTTCGATACAATTTAATTCTATTTCTTTCTCACCTCTCTTTTAAGCTATATCTTCCATTCTTCTATTTGGAGAATTTATATCCTGATTATATCTTAAGTAATTTTCTTTCTTAAACACTAACACGAGATGGATAGAATAAATTTAGATTGTTAAAAGAGAAATAATAATAATTAATTTATAATAAAAAACTTGATTATGTGATTCTTTCTTTTGGATTTCAAATCAATGAATATGATAATTATCTTTACTATAAGAACATAAAAAATATATTCATTCTACTTTACCTTCATATTTATGATATACTGAATTTAGCTTTTGATCTAAATCTGAGCATTGATATTAAAAATTTTTATCTCATCATTTTGATATAAAGGATCTAGGAGAGGCAGATATTATTCTAGGAATAAAATTTCTAAAAAAATTTTTAGTCTATATCTTTGTCTCAATCATATTACACTCAGAAGATCTTACAAAATTTTGGAAAATTTTGGATTGGTTGAGTATTCATCTATTTTCACTTCTTATGAACCAAATACTAATATAGTTAAAATTACTAGTGACCTTGTAGATTAAGGTATTCTCATATCATTTGATCACTTTTTTACTTGTCAAATAAAATTTGACCTCATATCTCTTATGTTATTTCTAGACTCAGTAAATATACTTATAATACTAGTTTAGCTAATGACATACCCTTGAATGAGTTTTAGATGTGTTAAGATTACTTTAGATTAGATTATGAACTTAACTTTATAGGGTATCATTTTCATAGTGATACTAATTGAATTTCTGATTCTTTAGATATTAAACCTATATCTGAATGTACTTTTTTTTACTCTTAGTGATAGTGTTATATCATGACAATCTTCCAAATAGACCATAATTGTCATGAGCACTGTAACTGATCTTATAACACTTGAGACCACCAATGTTGAAGCCAAATAACTTAAAAATCTAATTCCCTCTCTTCTAATAATCCCTAAAGTATTCCTCCTATTTTCATTCATTGTGACTACAATAGATTTTTGTAAAAGATAACTAATAATCACTGACATGAGTAGATATAAAAATCAGAGAAAATTCAATTAGACCCCTAGATTCTCAGTCTTTTATTTTTATTTTTCATATTAAAACTAATAATATAGTTGATTCTCTTACTAAAGGCCTAAATATGACTAAAATCCTAATATTATTGAGGGGGATGAATCTTAGCATAGATATAACCTTCCAATGATAACCTCTGTGATAGGAGATCCCTTAAAAAAGGTTCAATGTGATAATAATAAACTGATTAGTCAACCAAAAAACCATATTAGTTTAGCACTTCAATGTAGATACATATGAAATTTATCTCCAACCTTATCTCTGTAATGATTAATGCTCATATATAGAGGTATAGGAAAAGCATGACTCTAAAAAGAATCGAGACAATATGGCTATACATACATTCTTGATAGAAATGTGGATAATTTTGAGATTCTCTGATGAATAAGCAAGATATACACATTCAAGGTACTCATGAATGTGCAAACTAATAATAACATATTTTATAAGAGTTAGTTGAAGTTTAGATAAAAAAAGCATAGCTCAAAACCTGATTCACTTTGTTTCCTTTGTATAAATAATTCACTAAATGAGTTTAGTCTTTGATAAAATATTTTGTTGATCATACAGTAAAAACAAATACTAGTAGAAATCTTTATTTTATTCTTCATTTTATTATTTATATTTTTAAAAGTAATTTATAATTTTGTAGGGATTATTAAAACATTAAATGAGAAAAATATAAATTATATGTTTACACTCACTTTTTACCATTTTTTTTTCAAAATAATGGAATGCTCATACCTTTTATTATTTTGCCTTTAAGAGGAATATCTCATGTGCATTGATTGTTTGGCATTTTAGCTCATTATCGTCACGTGACGCACTCGTAGGTTGCCATATGTCAATCCTTGATTTGCTAGAAAATCTTTAAATACTCTCTTTTTCACGTCTTTTCAACACAACTCAATTCTATTATAGCTACTCATTTGATTCTTTTATTTGATTCTATTATACACTTAGGATAGCAATCATACACCTCTGGTTTATTTTATTTTATGATATGTTATCTATTTTTATTTTAATCGAAGGTCAAATATTATTATTCTTGTTTTAACATCCTTTGTACACATTTTTTTTCTTGATTAAAGAACGAATTTAAAAGAAACAGAGCTAGCAATATTTGATGTTGAAGTTCCAATGGGTGGTTTTAGTCTTTAAAAGAGAGCATTATGATTATTGGAGTAGTCGTGTGCCAACTATATTCATCTCTCAAGATTTTGGGATGTGGTTGAAGATTTGTATAAAGAACCATCATAAAATCAAGAGAGAGGATAAAGAAGAATGGATAACAACAAAACAAAAGTAACACAAGGAAAATATTAAGAGGGTCGAAGGTGCTGTTTGATATATTCAACAATGAGTGAGTAGATCCATCTATTTATGAATTTTCAATATGAAATATCTTGAAAGAAGGGTTTCAAGGAAATAACAACGTGATCTCTATAAAGCTACAATTAGTTTGGAGAGAGCTTGACAACATGACAATAAAGGAATGTTAAAGTATTCAAGAGTTCCTTACCAAATTCATTGAAATTATCAATCGAGTTAGATGTCTTGAGATATTATTGAAGATAAAAATAATTATTTGCAAAGTTCTTACAAGTCTTCCTACTAAGTATGATGATGTTGTAACAGCAACAGAAATCAAAGAATCCATCTACTTTTTCTTTTCTTGAATTGATGAGTTTTCTTCAATACATGAGGAAAGAATGAACAAATCTTGTGCAAGCATTTCAGTCCAAATCGAATATTTCAGAGAAGAATCCAAAATAAAACTTCAAAAAAGGAAGAGGACAAGACAACCAAAGTTGTCAAAAGAAAGAATATTAGAAGGGAAACAAAAGAGATTTCAAATTCAGGTTGCAGAATTTGTAGAAAGACCAATCATGAATCAAAAGATTACAAATTCAAATGCAAGAGGAGCAGAATTCTCAACCATTCTAAAACAGATTATTAGTATTAATAGAAGAATAAAAAGGAAAGAAAATCCAACTTCACCAAAAATGAAAATAAACAACTCTTCACTTCTATATATGTTCAACAAGAATCACAAAACATATTATATTTGGGCAGTGGTTACTTCAATTGTATGATAGTGAATCAAGAGATTTTTATTAACCCTGATCACAACTTTACTTCTCAAGTGAAACTTGAAGATGGAAAGCAAGTTTTGAAGGCAAAGAAACCATTTTTTGTTTGATAAAACTTTTATAAGTGATTGGTCAACTCTTAATCTTTTAAGCATTGGTCATAATCTTTTAAGAATTGGTCAAATCTTACAAAAAAGATTATTATGTTACATTCAATAATGGTCGATATAACATTTTTTATAAGAAAAATAATTCTACTTTAGCAACTGTTTCTATAAGTTCAAACAAGATTTTCCCTCTTATTATGCCAATGGAGGAAATAACTTTCAAAATTAAAAATATTGATATGATCACTTTATTATGACACTCGAGATATGGTCATTCATATCTTAATATCAAGGGTCTCAAGAAAAAGAAAGGATGTGATAGTTGGACTTACTCATCTTGAAGTAAGAAAACAAGTTTGTGAAGGTTGTATTTATGAAAAGATCCATAAACTTTCATTTCCTAAAACTTAATGGAGAGTTAAATCACCACTTGAACTTACTTATGCTGATATATATATAGGCATTCTAAAACTCTTTCAATCAATAACCAAAGGTACTATTTCATTCTCTCTGTTGATGATTTTATTAAAATAATGTGAGTTTATTTTTTACATAAAAAAGTTAAAACCTTTTTCTATATTTCTTTAATTCAAGACGCTTATGGAGAAGCAAAATGGATTTTAAAATGAAATCTTTAAGAACACATCATGGTAGAGAGTTCAGTTCATACACACTCCATTCATCCATGGACTATTACAAGAAGAATGAGATTCAAAGGTAGCTTACTATTAGTAGGAGTCTTCAACAAAATGAAGTGGCAAAAAAAGAAAAAATCATATCATTATGGAGATGACACAAAGCATGCTAAAAGATAAAAGTTTACTTAATACTTTTTAGGCAGAAATTATTCATACAACATTTTATATGCTGAATAGATAGATCTTAAGTCTGGTAGTAATAGAAATCCAATATTAAGGTTGTTATAAAAGGAAACAAGTGATTGGTCATCTTAAAGTATTTGGTAGCATTGCATAAGCACATTTTTCATCTCAAAATAAGGTTAAATTTGATGACAAAGGTGAAAAACTATTCTTTGTTGGATATAGTGATCAATTTAAAGGCTACAGGTTGTTCAATCCAAAAGACTAACAAGAGATGTCATTTTTTCATGAGATTGTAGCCTGGAATTAGAAAGAAAAGTCAGCAGATATACCAATTATTCAAGAGTTATTAGAGCCTTATTCAAGCCAAAAGGAACATCCACAACTCCCAACAACACTAATCCTTCAAGCTCTTTAGAATTAGGTTCTTTAAGCCAAGAAAATTCATATTATGATTCAGATTTTTCCTCCAAGAAACATTTGTTCTTTAGTAGATCTTAATGAATCATGTGAACTAAGAACCCCATAATTTTATAGAAGCTATCAAAGAGAAAGAGTGGCAGAAGGCAATGGGTGTTGAAATAACATCAATAGAAAAGAACAAAACTTGAGATCTTGTCAATTTCCTAAAAGGAAAGGATGTCATTGGATTCAAGTGGGTTTTTTTTATAAGACAAAGTTGAATGAATATAATATATTTAAAAAAAAAAACATAAGACAAGAATAGTTATAAAAAGTTATTCATATCCAAAACTTTTGCTATAATTATAAAGATAGAATCCATAAGAACATTCTTGCATTAACAGCTCAGTTGGAGTTAAAAGTATCCTAATTAGATGTCAAATTAAATTTTCTCAATGACAATCTTAAATAGATATATGTAGAGCAACCTCGGCTTTGAATGAAGTCAAAGGTCTATAAACTCTTCAAAGTCATATATGCCTAAAACAAGCTTCAAGAGTTTGAAGTAGTAAGATCAATTTATATTAGGTATTTTAACCTTAAAAGGTTTTTATTATATATGATGACGCCCCATAATTGATTTTTATCACAGGCGGTAGAGGAGGGGGGAGAAGGCTGTCGCCTGCGAGCGGCACTGCACAAAGGCGGCGTACAAGGGCAAGCAGTGGGGGAGGAGGAAGAGAAAGGAGAAGGGAGGAGGTGGAGGAAGACAAAGTTCAATGAATATAATATAAATATAATATAATAAACTTTTATTATTTTATTAAGGACTTGATGAACAAAAATGAGGTATGTTTAAAGTTCATCCATACAAGGAACATCTCAACATTACAAATTAAAAAGGGGTTTACAAATTATTTATAATTTTAATATGAGCATACCTAAGATTAAATATTTAATATTTAGATCTGAAAATTGAAGTAAAAATAACTCCCATGGTAAAAGAGAAAACTTCGTCCAATGTTGTACTGTGGAGACGCTGCTTCCGCTGCGCTAGAGAGAGAGGGGGATTGCGTGGGGAGGGATCTCCATCGAGATGGCAACGTGCGTCGGGGATATGCCCTTCCCATTGCTCAATCTTACTGCCTTATCCTTGTTTCGTTCTTCTTCTTCTTTGTTCTCGCTCAAAACCAAATCACTCCTTATTTGTTCTCTTCATATATTATACATACAAAAAACCTTTTCCAAGATAAAAATATACGGTACACCTGTGCAATATCTGCATGGGCTAAATAGGAATAGCGAAGGAAGGGGAAGGGCCGGTGGCAGCAGGAGGACGTCGGCACCTTGAATGCATGTCCCAGGGAAAGCGAAAGGAGGGCCCCGTGGAGTGCTGCCGAGCGACGTGTCAACGTTGTGATGACAAGAGCAAGATGGAGATGGTTGTCGCGGACTTGTGCTCGCGAAGAAGCTCCCCGTACTTTCTTGTGCACGACGGCTGTCCCATTTCCACCGCCGAGGCGGCAACTCACTGTTATAAATTATTCAAATTAAAAAGAAAAAAAAATTCTTTTCAAAAGATTTATTTGGAAAGACGATTTCTTTTATAATTATTTTGATAATTATTTTTTAAAGATAGATATCTTTTATAAAAATATTTATAAATATATATTTTAGAGTAAATTATGAAAACATCTCTTTCATATTGTTTGTTCTATCAATTAAAACTATTTACATCAAACCCATAGTAATTTTATTGAGAAGAAGGTATAAATATTATTTTTAAGAAAGTGTTTATACACGTTTCAAGCCTAAATATTTCTTATAGTATTCTTGATCTTGTGTTTGTTATTTGTTTCCATAGTATTTTTCATCCTCTTCTTTGTCGTATTTCCCAACAATCTTAAAACGATATTTCATAAGTTTATACAAATTCATCATAGAAGCCACAAATACTATCAAATTATTAAATCAAGATTTTGTTCATTTGGATCGTTTTGATTGAACGAATTTTACCCGTTGGCATGACAAGATGAAGTTCATGTTGATTGCTTTGAAGATCTTCTACGTGCTTGATCTAAATCTTCAACCAATTCCTGATCCAATCGACGATGACATCGATGAAGTCAAGGCTGAACAAAAGAAGAGAATTGAAGATGAAGTCATGTGTAGAGGACACATTCTCAATGCTTTTTTAGATCGACTTTATGATCTTTATACTGTGGAACCATCTGCAAAAGTAATTTGGAATGCTTTGGAATTCAAGTATCATGTCGAGGAGGAAGGTGCAAAGAAATTTTTAATTTCTAAATATTTTGATTATAAGTTTATGGATGACAAGCCAATCTTGGCACCCTTCAAAAGTGTTGAAAGGTATACTAATTTGTTAGACTTAATACATTCTGATATATATGAATTAAATGACATATTAACAAGAGGAGACAATAGATATTTCATTACTTTTATAGATGATATGTCTATGTTCACATATGTTTACTTATTGGAACATAAAAATGATGCTTTTAATACTTTTAAGGCATATAAAGCAGAAGTTGAAAATCAATTAGGCAAGAAAATTAAAGTTTTAAGAACTGATAGAGGAGGAGAATACTTTCTTAATGAATTTAACTAATTTTATGAACAACATGGTATAATTCATGAATGTTTAACACCTAGAACACCAGAGCAAAATGGATTAGCAAAAAGAAAAAATAGAATATATCTAGAGATGATTAATGCTATGTTGTTACATGCTAAATTATCTTATAATTTGTGGGGAAAAGCTTTATCGATTATATGTCATATCTTAAAGAGAATTCCCTCTAAAAAGAATAAGATCTCTCCATATAAGTTATGGAAAGGAAGACAACCTAATATTGGTTCTTTTAAAGTGTAGGGGTGTCTTGCATATTATAAGAATAATGATCCTCAAAGGACAAAGTTGGGACCTAGATGAATCAAATGTGCGTTATGCCTCAAATAGTAAAACTTATAAACATCTTACTTTAGAGTCCAATATCATAATATAATCTCGAGATATAGAATTCTTTGAACACTTAATGACTTCAAATAATAATATTCATCCTCCAACTAGTGAAGAGTCACCACTAGTGGAGACATCTCAAAAGATTGGTGAGCAACCTAATATTTCTTTGATTGGACATCAATCAAGTTCACAAGAGGTTGGAGAGCAATCTCATGAATTAAAGAGAAGCACTCGTGTACGGAAAACAAAAACATTAAGATCGGATGAGATTGATTCTCATAATATTTCTTTTTACCTTATAGAAGGAACTAATGAGAGCGTCTTAAAAATAATTCCTCTTGTTTTACAAGTGGAAGATGATCCTAAAACGTTTAAAGAAGCTATGGCCTCTCATGATGTTACTTTTTGGAAAGATGTCATTAATGATGAGATGGATTTTATTATGTCAAACCACACTTGGGAATATATCAATTTACCTTTTGCCTCTAAACTAATTAGTTGTAAATGGGTATTTTGTAGGAAGTATCATACAAATGGTACACTCCAAACATTCAAAGCAAGGTTAGTTGCTAAAGGATTTTGACAAAAGGAATGAATAGATTATTTTGACACATATGCTCCTGTGGTTAGGATCACATCTATTAGAATTATTTTTGCTTTAGCATCAATTTTTTATCTTTATGTTCATCGAATGGATGTCAAAATGATATTTCTAAATAGAGACCTCGATGATGAGGTATATATGAAACAACCTGAAGGTTTTGTTCCACCAGGAAATGAACATAAAGTGTGTAAACTTATTAAGTCGTTGTATGGTTTAAAGCAGGCTCCAAAATAGTGGCACGAGAAATTTGATGCAACAATTCTTTCTAATGGATTTGTTCATAATGTTGCAAATAAATGTGTTTATCTCAAAACTTATGATGACTATATGGTGATAGTTTATCTTTATATTGATGATATACTAATAATGTGCAACAACATGAAAGGTATTGTAGAAATAAAGATGTTTCTATCTTCAACATTTAAGATGAAAGATCTTGGGTAAATTGATACCATACTAGGTATCAAGGTAAAAAGAAATAGTGAGGGATATGTTTTGAGTCAAACTCATTACATAGAGAAAGTACCGAAGAAATTTAATCACTAAAAAAATCAAAGAAACAAATACCTCATTTGACCCAAGTATCAAATTAGTCAAGAATATTGGAAGAATAGTGGCTCAATTAGAATATTCAAGTGCTATAGGAAGTCTTATGTATGCAACACAGTGCACAAGACCTGATATAGCATTTACAGTTAGTAAATTGAGTAGATTTACTAGCAATCCAAGTGTAGAGCATTAGAAGGCTATTGAAAGAGTTCTTAGGTACCTTAAACGGATCAAAGATTATGACATTCAATAATCAAAATTTCCTACTATTTTAGAAGGATATATCGATACAAGTTGGATATCGAGTTTCGGAGATAATAAATCCACTACTGGTTGGGTGTTCACCTTGGGAGGTGGCGTTGTTTCTTGGAAGAGCAAGAAACAAACATGTATAACTCACTCAACTATGGAATTAGAATTTATTATTCTAGCAGAAGCAGGAAAGGAGGTTGAATGGTTGAGGGACTTTCTATTAGAAATTCCACCAACTTTTAAGAGTGTGAATTCAATTTCTATACTTTGTGATAGTCAAGCCACTTTAGCTCGTGCGTATAGTGAAATATATAATAGAAAGTCAAGACACATAAGTCTTAGGCATGCTTATGTGAGGAAATTAATCAAGAGTGGGACTATTTCACTTACATTTGTGAAAACAAGTGAGAATTTGGTTGATACGTTCACCAAACCTCTTACAAGAGAAGTTGTAAGATCAATATCAAAATGGATGGGGCTAAAACTCCTTGAATAAAAGATCCACTAATGATAGTAACCCTACTCAATATTATGAAATGAGTAATAAAGAGTTCAAAGTGTAATAACAAGTCATTAACATATGGAGCAGTTCAGCATTTTAAAATATTTTACGAGTCCCATCTAAAGATGTTAAAGTGCTGGTTGTCACCGAATGAGGGTTGAGTTAATTATACTCTTAATGAAGTTCAGTCAAGTTAGGACAAGTATCTCAAAGAGTGACAAAGATACTATAAGAACTTCACTTATATGAACTTAGAAGTGGTGCCGCTTCGATTCAAAGCTTTTATGCTATTTGGAATTTCAATTTTACTTTATGATGTTTACACTAAGGTAATATTCAAATCGAAAGGTATATTATTTAATCACTTGGAGAAAATTTTTAATTTGAACATGTGAGGGATTGTTATAAATTGTTCAAATTAAAAAAAAATATTTTCAAAAGATTTATTTGAAAAGGGGGTTTTTTTTTAGTTATTTTGGTAGTTATTTTTCAAAAGTTATCTTTTATGAAAATATCTATAAATATATATTTGAGAGTAAATTATAAAAATATTTCTTTCATACTCTTCTTCTTAAGTGATTGGATTAGACATGCTCTAATTTCTCTTTGAAGATTCTTTATTGTTTACTCAATACAGATGGCTTATCATATCCACTAAAATTATTTGCATCAAACTCGTAGCAATCTTATTGAGAAGAGGATACAAATATTATTTTTAAAAAAATATTTATACACGTTTCGATCTTAAATATTTTCTATAATATTTTTAATCTTTTATTTATTATTTATTTTCATAGTATTTTTCATCGTCTTCTTTCTTGTATTTTTCGACACTCACACCGATGGGTGAGAAGGCAATACACATCACATCACGGTGAGCAGCTCGAACAGACTGCGAAGTATTTGAATGAGGTATGTCTTCTTCAACTGATTCTCACTTCAAATCTTCCGGTGGACAGAAGGAAGTGCCCATGCAATCATTTTTCCATTTCCTGCGTGAAGATGGAGGCGATGCAACTCACAATGAACCAACCCACGAGCTAGTCGTATGCTTGGCGCTCCACATCACCCCACCCCGTTGCCTTCCCCACTCGAAACTTGGTGCCCACCAGCACTAATAAATCTTATCCATCGCAGCCTTCTATCTGTAAATTATTATACAGGTCTATTTGTACGTAGTTAACGACCCTTAAATGCTTGACCTCCACTAGATCGACCCTTCCTAGTAGCATATGGTCTGAATCAGTCTTGTTGCAGACCAAACCATTAATTAAGGAGCTAATAATGCTTTCTTGGCGATGTGGATGACCTAATCCTCCATCACCAATAATTACAACATCCGAACCGGTAAACTTTTGGCGACACAAAGACTGCTTTGCTAAACATTATAGAGATAAAAGAATGAGTTAACACCTCGTTAATGCTAAACGTATATCTCCTCCGTTCCCACGCCACACTCCCCTTCCTTCTGTGTATGTCCTGTCAGACATGGGGACTCCCGTAGCCTCCTCCCAATGCGCCTGTCTCCGGCGGACCTACGGAAAGCAGCTTTGCCGGTGACTAGCGGCCGAGATCCTGGGAAGGATCGTTGCGTCGGGCGGGCGCAGGCGGGGGGGGATCAGAGCTCTGCTGTGGCTTCGCGGTCGTGATCTTGTTTGGCGATGGGAGAGAGAAGGGAGCGGTTCTGGCGTGCCGCGGCTGCTGTGCTGGTGCTCTCGTTTGCCGCGGCGGAGGGGGGACGGCGGCACGCGTACGCGGCGATGATGTACATGGGGACGCCGAGGGACTATGAGTTCTACGTGGCGACTAGGGTGATGATGCGGTCGCTGGCGCGGCTCGGCGTCGACGCCGACCTCGTCGTCATTGCCTCCGCCGACGTCCCCTTCCAATGGGTCCAAACCCTGTATGCTTCTCTCCTCTTCTCTCCCCATCTCTACTTCCTCTCTATCTATATTTCTCTTCTGTTTTTGCTATTTTAATGAAAGAATGAATCACGACCGCAAGATACCGATCCAACGGCTCAGAATAGATGTCCGGGCGAACTCTTTTTCTTTTGCACGAACTGGATATTCTTCATGCTTCCTTCGTTTGGTGGCAACCCCGACCGAAGTCACGACTTAAACTTCCGACAAGCGACTTCATCCATTTGGGACTTGAGTCGTAGCGTAAGCCGGAACACGAAGGTTCTTGACTTGACTTGCCATCCTTTGACCCTCATAAATAGACGCGTTGACTTGTTGTTTGTGATGCTTCTACCGCTACTCGTTCTCAAAATTAATCAAATTGGCAGGCCGAACACGAGAAATATGTGCCCTGTGATTTCTTGCACTGCTCTAAACATGTCGATGGTCATCATTAACAGGAAAGAGGAGGACGGGGTGAAGGTGGTCACTGTTGAGAACTTGCAGAACCCATACGAAGGGCAGGGCAACTTCAACCCCAGATTCAAGCTGACGCTGAACAAGCTGTACGCGTGGACCTTGGCGTCCTATGACCGAGTTGTGATGCTCGACTCCGACAACCTCTTCCTCCATCGCACCGACGAGCTCTTCCAGTGCGGCGACTTCTGTGCTGCCTTCATTAACCCTTGCGTCTTCCATACTGGTCTCTTTGTCCTTCGGGTACTATATCTGTGACACCACGAAAGCTTTGCCTGAGAAATCTTACTACCAGGTTTTGCAGCAATGCCTGTGAGCATTAGACACACGAGAGAGGAGTAAGAATCATTTGTGATCCCTCGTTTCTTTACATGGTTTGCAGCCTTCAATTGCTGTCTTCAAGGACATGCTTCATGAGCTAGAAATCGGACGTGAGAACCCGGATGGTGCAGACCAGGGGTTCCTGGTGAGCTACTTCCCCGACTTGCTCGATCGGCCAATGTTCCATCCACCCGCCAATGGCACCAAGCTTGAAGGAACCTATCGCCTCCCTTTGGGATACCAGATGGATGCTTCTTACTACTGTGAGTTTGATCAGTAACACTTCCCTTGTGTACCAAGTCTTTGTACCTGAAGCATGCAGATGCTTATCGGCTTAGATGATGGGATCTCTTCCGTGGTTTCTGTTCCAGACTTGAAGTTTCGTTGGAACGTACCATGTGGACCAAATAGCGTCATCACCTTCCCTAGTTGTCCATGGTTAAAACCTTGGTACTGGTGGTCTTGGCCAGTGCTACCACTTGGCCTTCAGTGGCATGAGCAACGACGCACAAATCTTGGGTAAGCAAACCTCAGAGATCTCTCTATCTCTCTCTCTCTCTCTCTCTCTCTCTCTCTCTCTCTAGATGGATAGATAGATATATAGCAAGACAGATCTATAGATAGATAGATAGATTAATTGATAGATAGATAGGTACTGGAATGCGACACCTTGTTTTGCTCGACGAGCAGATACAGTGCAGAGGCGCCGGCGATTCTGATTCAGGCCGTGATGTATCTGGGGATCGCGGCGATCACCCGGTTGGCACGGCCTAGGAGAGTGAAGCTGTGCTACAACCGGCGTCCAGAGAAGAGCATCCCCTTCGTGCGCGCCATGCTGAAGATGGCTGCACTCTGGTCCATGTTTGCAGCACACACCATCCCGTTCTTTCTCATCCCGCGAACGGTGCATCCACTTCTCGGCTGGTCCCTCTACCTGCTCGGAGCAGCTGCACTTAGTACGGTTGTGATGTCTGTCTTCCTACTTCCACCTCTTCCGGTCCTCACACTGCTGCTGGGGATTCTGGGTTCCCTGTTTGTGATGGCATTCCCTTGGTATTCCGATGGCATCGTTAGGGCTCTTGCGATGTTTGGATACGCCTTCTGCTGTGCTCCAGTTGTGTGGGCTTCACTAGCCAAAGTTCTGTGCTCCTTGCAGAGTCCACAAGAACGGGAAACCTTCTTCACTAGACTGGGAGAATCCACACCACTGTCGGACTCCAGCAAGCTGTATTAATCTGCAGACATATCTGCACAATCTCATTCATTTGGTTGGTGTTATTATTTACACAATTTGATGGCCAGAAATCACTCTTTCATGACTATTCACTGAGACAAAATTCATGGGGTATCCAAATATGTTCTTCCTGTTCATCTACCTGCCTGTCTCAGTGCATGGAGCAGCGAGAGACTGATTCTGATTCTGTTTTGGAATTTGACGTTTTATGATGCAAGTCTTTGGGACTAGTTATAATTCTAGAGGTATGGTGAAATCTTTCTCACTTTTCTTCTGGAGAGAATGTGGATTGTCCCAACTTCTGGTCTTTGTTGTCTGCTTCAGCACTCTGACGTTCATACTATCCTCCTGCTTACAAGATACTTTATGATTTCACTTGAGAATGTAGTCCACAAGATGAGAATATGATGTATATTTAACCTAACGACTCAAGTCTTTTGGATGATTATGATGTCCATTTGTTATGTTGATTCCTTGACAGATAGCTACACTCATAAGAAGGCAGTATGTGAGATGTGAAAACCTCAAACTTTCAAGACATTTCACATCAGGATCACTGACTACCAATCTTCTTAAAGGTAATCACAACATTAAACATTTCATGTGCCTCTTCTTATATGTTCTCCAACACTCAGTTAAAGAGTTCTCCCCTTGTAATGTAGAACAGTATCACAGTAGCAGAACTGTAAAGAATTGCCATCTCTTTTGAGTTCCAACCCTTGGGAAACCTTTACCTGTGTGTGCATTTGGTGCCTTTAGGTCTTTGACTCACAAAAACATCATGAATGCAGTTACTTAAAGCATTGCTACTTGTGCTATATTCCTCTTGAAATAAATTGGATCTGTCCAAGTTCGTAGAGTCCTAACCTTTATACTCCCATTTCAAAGACTAATTGTTCTATGGTTCCAAACTTGCTTTGTCCTTCAAAATTAAGAACATTTTTCATTATATGCAGCCTTCTAGTCCTTTTCACTTCCAGTTATCCGGGCATGTAATTGAGATGGAATAGACTTGCAACAACTTGAGGCTGACATCATTTGGTCTTTTCCTACTGCTTCTTCCTCCTCCTACCATGAACAGATCAGTGCCCATTGTTGTGGCAGAGTGAGGAGCATGTCCTGAAATATAAACCATAGAAAGACGCTGCAACAATGATATTGTTCAATGATAATTAAACTCTACCTCATAGTCCTTATCTAATGAGCGAGAGCTGGATATACTGTTGAGCCATCGACATCACTCCCATGTCTATTCGATCCAGTCCACAACTGGATGTACTAATTGGCATGTCTTCCTACAATATAGAATGAAAGGTTGACTCACTTTTCACAGTTTACTCGGATCTCAAATGTGGAACCTGCATCGATGCTACTCTGAACTAATATGGAATTAGCTGCTATTTGATCAGCTTATTGCCAAACTTTTCCTGCATCATCCCAGTTTCCAATGTCAGAAGCTTAGAGCTGTCCATTTCACCTGTGACTTCATCTACAAAGGTTTAAGCTGCAGGAACAGGAATGGTTGAAAGAACGTTTGGATTGCTCTCCCCATAGAATATCTCTTAGAACTTCCCGAGTTTAATTTAGCACAATTGATCAAATGTACGTTAATCCAGCGGACCTCAATCATGGTTGGGAGTCAGATAAAAAAGCCAAGGAACCTCAAGAAGCCCTTGGTCAAAATCCAAAGACAAATTGCTGTGTTCCTCACTGAATCCAATGAATCTTCTCATCTTTTTTACCTCCATAAGCATAACAAAGGACCCAGAATGGTTTGGGATTGTGAGATGAATGGCAGTAACAGTAACAGTGAGCAGCTGTTGGTGCAGTGAAAGGCTGTGAAAGAGCGGAAAGCTCACAACCCCACACACCACCCTACGCTCTCTCTTTGTCCCCTTTTGATCACGCCGACAACAACCAACTCATGAGCACAAGAACTGCCGATCTCGTGATGTATGTTATTATGCGTGGCTCGCTACTTTATTCCTTCCCCACCCTCATCACCTTAACGTCTGCTTCCCACAACTCCTCATATGGCCTTCTTTAATCGCCCCATTGATTGCCACTGAAGCATCTGCACAACACCAAGTTTTAGATCCTTGTGGTGCGGTGATAGCTGAGATGAGGTAGGACTAGTTAGTTCTGATGCTTATATTGTAAGAAACGAAGACATGCCATGACTCACTGACAACAATGAAAGGCCTACCTACCATGTGATGACTGCCTTCAATATATATATACATACATGTAGAAAGTGTTAATTTCTTCCGTAACAATCTCGTCAACTTAATGCGCAATTAATGAGTGAGTTGCTTGCAATGCTGTCAAAGACTTGTTTACTGCATATTACCACTGGAATTAACATACTGATGCCGAGAATGATATTAGTATTTTAATCAAGCTTATATATATATATATATATATATATATATATATATATATATATATATATATATATATATTAGACCCATATGCCTAATCACGTCATCAATTAAACGCATACCAGCTAATGAACAGACAAGACGGAAGGTGAATCGGCGTTGGACCGCTCGGTTTAGAAAATTGGGCACACAGCAACGACCTAAATCGAATTGAACCGATCGGTTTGGAACAGTTCGAGGTAGATGTTATAATGTGACAGTAATATTCCTCTGTTTGAAGAAATTGGAGATCCGGTCCAGTTTTTCTACGTTCAAAAGCGCATTATTGAATCGAATCGGTCGATTTTGACCCAACCTTGACCGCGGCAGTAAGCTCAGTGGCAGCAGCTACCAGTGATCACTGCGTCCGTCGTCGCCACAGGCGTAGCGCATTCGACACGCAGGAAGTCACGATAAGAACGGCCTCAGAACCGTCCATCACGGCGGTCCAACGTACATCGGACGCACCTCCGCGAAGACCATGTGGCGGGCCCACCTCTCCACATCCATCTCCACGCCAGAGTCTTGGCGTCATGCAACTCCAGCTCTGGAAAGGGATCGATGGTTCCAAAGCGAGGGCCATGAGTAAGCCGGACATGCCGATGGACTCAAATGACCCAATGGAACAGTAATGGCTGAGACAGAGAGAGAGAGACTGATGGAGATGGAAAACGTGGAACTGGCGCATGGAGATGCTGAGGCAAGGGGACGGAGCGAGTGAGCTCGGTGAAGAAGAAGCTAAAGAAGGCGAGGTTAAGTCAGAGGGGTGAAGAAAAGGACCAAGTGCCAATGGAAACAGGAAGGTTTATTACCAGGTGGGAGGTAGCAGAGACATTACAAAAGCAGTGGCAGCTCTTCTCTGCTTCTCCAAACTTTACTCTCTCTCTCTCTCTCTCTCTCTATCCTTCCCTACCAAACTGGGATTGAAGAGTGATGTTACCCACTAGCTAATCCACCTAAGGATTTCTACAAGATGGGATATACAATAAAGAACAGAGATATTAGGATGGAGAAGGTGGAGGCAGCGAACAGTAAGCAAGAACAGCTGGAAACAGCAGCAATTGGCAGACAAAAAGCAGCAACTAGAGAAGGGATAAATAAACTTAAAGCAAGCGATTTCTTGGTGACATTGATTCAATCTACTGCTCATCAGCTGTTAGTACTATAGGCACCAACTGCAACTTAAACACGAAAAAAATCAGGTAAATTAATGCATCTGAAGCAAAAAGGAACAGAAGCTTACAAGAAAAGGAATCACCAAATCACCAACTTTATCCAAAATATCAGTGCTGAATAAAGATTTGAAGCTTCATAGTTTCCTCAAATTCCTTTGATTTGCTTCTCCGTCTCTGCAATTCCTACCTCGAGCTTGGACACTGACTCCTGCTTGCTCTGGAGTTAGTAGGAGTGCTCAGATTGCATGGTTTCGACGTGTGGAATGCGTGAATTCAGTTCGTTGTGGGATTGGCAACGAAATCCATGCCGGAAATCGCCGACAGTTCGACGTCGTCGTCCGTCGGCGCCGGCATGTTAAGATCGATCAGGCCGATGCTACCGGCACTCTTGGTGGCAGCAGTTACAGGGGACATGCTCGGCGGAGGGACTGACGTCGGCGAGTTGTCGGTGACTGTGGGCGGGGACGTGATGAAATGCGACCTCTTGTGGCCGCCAAGAGCTTGGCCGGAGCTGAAGACTCTGAAGCAGAAGGGACACTCGTGGACTTTGACATCGAGATTGGTGTCGGCCGAGTCGGCTTCGCAGGTCCGGAGCTCGACGGCCGGGACGCAGCCATTGGTCTTCTTGTGGTTCGCCCGGTGGCCACCGAGAGCTTGGTACGACCGGAACACCTTCTTGCACGCCCCGCACTGGTAGCGGCTCCGCCCTCTTCGCGGCGGTGGCCGCGGTCGGGGGTCCACCTCCTCCTCGACGCCATCGGCCCAGGAGTCGCGGGACAGCATCATGAGGCAAAGGGCGACGTCCTCCTCGGGGGTCGCATCCGAGACAGAGCTCGCCGGCTCCGGATCCAGCGGAGAGGCGGCGTCCCGGCGGAGACGCTTCGCTTGCCGGCGGTGGCCACGGGGTGACTCCGTCTCGCTCTCCAGGTCCTGGACGACGACGCCGGATCCCGCGGGCTCAACGGCGGCGAAGGAGGAAGAGGAGGAGAACTCGGGATCTACCAGTCGAAAGCTCTTCCGGGGGTTCATGCGCAGGCCGTACGAGACTCCCACCTGCTTCTCCTCCTCCTCCACCTCGTCCACTACCTCTTGCATCGCTGCAGGCCGGTCTGAGGAGACGGATGCGGAGGAGTCCCGGTGGAGCTGGGGCGGAGCCGGAGGGCCTGCAGCGAAGATGACGTGAGAGCGCATGTGGCCAGCGAGAGCGCGGCCATTGGAGAAGCGGCGGACGCAGAGGTTGCAGGCGTGCTTGTCCATACGAACTATCCCTTTAGCTCCACTCTATCCTTCTCCCACAGAAAGCAGAGGAAGGAAACAGTGTTGAGGTGAGTAGGAGCTACAAAAGTGTAGGTGACAAGCATTCCTCACCCAAAAGCAGGCACAACCCACTGCAAGAAGAAGAGACACAAAATATTTTATATATATATATATATATATATATATATATAAACAAAAAAGAAATAAACTGATAAATAAATATCTAATTCCTATGTTATGTATATCATCAAACAGTGAGATTAAAATTTGGGAGAAGGGGGAGAGCAAAATACCATATTATATATATATATATATATATGTAGAATAAATGGCTCGCAATTGCATAGCTAATCAATCTATTGACATGACCACCCAACTCATGGTGGGCACACAAATTAATTGCAACTTTTGGTTCCGGATTCGTCAATCTTTTCAGTTGCGTTCAGATCGTACCAGTGTATTTAAACTCATCTACATCTTGTGTATTGACGTCGTATATTATGTCATTTCATCCACTAAGTTTTCTATTATTATTATTATTAAAACCTTTGAGCGTGAAGTGACACTTACTTTAAAAAAAAGGACTGCAATTTTATATTATTTTATTTATTTTTTATGATAGCATATCTATATTGGAACCTATCCTTGAGAGCATGGAATCAAGATGTGGAACTCTTTTCCAAGTGGGTGTGTTGGTAACTTGCTAAAATGAAAGGGAATAAAGGCGGCAGGAGCAAGACAAAGAAAGATTGGAACGGACTTACCATGTAATATTCCGAACCACGATGGCAAATTGAAGTTACAAGCATCATTATCAATCGTGAATTAGCTTTGAGACTATTAGGATCTTTGTTATGATATCAAAAAATTGAATTTGACTGTGATGTTTAATGACCTGCCAAACATGTTTTTGTTGGTATGTTCAAAGGTCAGTAATCTCCTTTTTCTTCAAATGAAGTTGAATCACATTAATATCTCATGGGTGAGGAGAGGAAAGGAAGAAAGGGAAGGAAAGAAGAGAAGGTGGAGATGAGACTAAGGAAGAAAGGAAGGAAGGAGAAATAAAAGAAAGATAAGCAATGAAAGGATAAGAAGGAATAAGAAAATAAAATTACATTCTCACATCAAAATCATATTATTATTTATAGATTTAAATAAACTCAGACCATTGGGTTGATTTAACAAAGTCAACTAAGAAATCTGACACCTTCATATCATTTCTCTCATTCAAACATTTCAAGGCAAAATTATAGTTTATGGAAGACATTCAACATACACACGTTTCTAAAATTCTCTATTTTATGAATAAGACCCGAGAATCAAACGATTAGAAATTGCGTTGGAACAAGCAAAATTAGCTTAGTTATATTTCATGATTTATTCTTGAGTTTGCTTTACTATATAATTCTGAATCAAGTCTTTAATTTCGTGGATATTGGATATCTGTTCTTGGGATTTTTATTATCGATATGATCACAAACTTTTCTTCTTGTCTCCTCCTTGTTTAAATTGTATTTGTCCCTGACATGTGGAAAATCCTTTCCCATTACTTCCTTTTTCTCTTATTTAATCAAATAGACAAATAATCAACTCAATCATCATTCAAAAGGAGGCAACAACAAATCAGCCTTCTCCTCCGCTCTCAATCTTTGGTGCATATATCTATTAACCTTAAAGACACCATGCATTTCCAAGACACCGGAGTACCTCATACTACTAGCTAGGCTTTGCAGTTAACCAGGGATCTATAGGTCATCCCTGGCTTCCACCCAGCCGGAATGACGCTATCGGCAGTGAGGACCTTGCCGGAATCTCCTCACGTCAGGCGAATCGAGAAAGGCGCCTGCAACGCCGAGCCCGATTTCAGCCTCCAGACCGCACCCCGCGACTGCTGCATGGCGATCCATGCGTCGACTCACCGAAAGCCAGGCGACAGCGCCACCTGTTTGAATTGGACGGCTGCCAGATCTCCGTCGGCATCTTCGTACTCGACGAGAAAGGCGAAGTAGTTAGGGTTTGAGCCCGGATCCACAAGGAAGGCCACGTTGATCCCAGAGTGATCGCACTCCACTCTACAAAGCCAGACGTAGGAGCTCGTTAGAGGTCACGGAGACACGCCTTCCCCAACTGAGGAGCTCCAGTTGTGGCGTCATTAGAACAAGCAGACAATATAGAGTACTTGTAACGTCCAATTAAATCGACATTGCATTGCTTGCTGAAGGAAGCTACGCTCTCACCGTGAGTACAGTACTTGGAGAAGTCCGGCGCCGCGTAGCTGAGATGTTTGCCCGGGCAGTGACATGGCTCCAAATGCAGTCTCGCTCATGTCGAAATGGACGGGGCTCATTAAGGCATTCCATGGAGCAAATGCACCAGACAAGTCCTGGCAGATTAATCTGTAGATTTACCTGATGACAAGCAACGCAACCCTTGCCTGACGTGAATGTGGAACGGTTCCCCGCTGCTATCACGGGTGAGAAAGGAGGCAGGTGCACCGCAGCTCCATACCCACATGCACCACCTGTGCAATTTAAGACACCATCAACTTGTATTGCATATTCTCTGTCCACATAACCACATGAAGCAAAGAATAGTTTCAGACAATACCATCACTTTCGGTACCATTACCACCGCCGTGCCAAGTGGCTCCAGCAGAAGACCAGCCTGTGGATGTGGTGGAGAAGTTCGAGAGTTTGGGGTGCAATGGCCAACGAGAGAGAGGAAAGATATCGAAGCCATGAAGAAAAAGCGAGGAGAGGGGAAAGACTGATGAAGTGAAGTGAGGGCCATCGTCACTGCTTCTTAGCAGCCGAAGCTATCTGTAAGAGGAGACTTGGTTGTGTTTGAAGCAGGAAGCGTGGAGAATATTTGTAGAGTTGCAGTTGGCTTGCATGGCTTCAGCGTGTCAGCTCAGAGGGAGTGCAAGCTGAAACTGAAAGGTTTATGTAGCAGATGGCTTGTAGAGTAGCATTCGTGCGGGTAAGGTTTAGTGTCAAGGATACCTCAGGCGTTGGGTTGTTGTTGTTGCTGGGGACGACGATGGCGGACTTCTACTTGGTTTTAGTGTGTCGGAATGGCATCAGAGAGAGGCGAGAGTGGGTCAATTTGATACTTCTTCTCAGAGCGCTGCTGCTAACAAGAAAGAATGCATTAGTGACGCGCAGCTGCGAAGCGCAGCACCCGACACCAGCTCCGCCGCGGATCCTCTCACCGGAACCCTAAATGCAGCACCATCGCAACCACCACAGCCACCGCTGCGTTCCGCGCCCTGCTCAGGGCAGTCCCCGTCTCCGTCGCCTGCGCCGACCCTGTGGCATAGGCTTATTATATTTGGCTAGTCCAAATCGGTCCGATCCCGCTTGCGCATCAAGAGTCGTGAGAGCCGGCCTGACGCATACAGCTGATTGGCATATAGGCTCCGTGGACGTCGGTTCATGTCGCGCCTGACCTGTGAAAACAGATCAATTACTTGACCCGAATCCGACCCATCCCCAGGTCAAGAAATCTTGATCGGATTCTACCAACGAACCACATCGAATAGATCAAGTCCGGGTTCGAATCGTTTGTTCCAATTACATCGAACCAGGCCGGCACATCGATCTCTCTTTTCTGTAGGTAAATATCTCCAACATATCTACCATGTACTGGCGTAGTGTTCGGTACAATGTCAATTTCACTCGGGCTTACATCTGTCTCTGTGGTTCCTCTCAGGGATTATGTTGTAAGCACTTCAATGATAGTGTAGTTTCGCTGTGGTGAAGGCATACCTGTGGATCATGGCATTTCTGGCTCCACTTCAGAGGACTCGAATACCCATTCTCGGCAGCCTAAGCCCATCCTGGTCCAACGAATGATCAATGCTGTTGTAGGTAGTACAGAGAGAGAGAGAGAGAGAGAGAGAGAGAAAGAAGGACCACCACTATTCCTCGAATGGAGAAATAATTGGAATAATGAGGTGAAACCTCAAGGGAAAGGGACAAGAAGAAGAGCCTTGCTTCGGAGAAGCAGCCCTCTCCGCTGAGAAAGACCAGAGAGAGTACCCGAAAGCAAGGAAGGCCACGAACACCAGGAAGTGCGTGTCCCTGTAGCCGCGGGAACTGGTGAGCCGAGTGAGAGAACGCTTTGGTGGAGGGTGGGACCACTACCACATGCATGCATGCATGCATGCGTGCCTGCATTCTCCATGTCTCCTCTCCTTCTCCCCTTGTTTATCTTTCTTCTTCCTCCGTTTGATGGCTCTGCATCAATATCACTGGTATCTCAGTTATCCCGAAGTGTGTTGCCACTATAATAATATCAACATCATGCAAAAGCTTATTCACATATTGCAAGGCATGAATGGAGGTCAATATGAACTATCAGGCTTGAGAGCTCGGCCTCAACCAAGCGTGAGCAAGATGGATGATTCTTTGCGTGTCATATGGATATAAGATCTCCTCTCTCCCTACAATTCCAATCCGAGATGTCCACACAACCATATCAGCTGCATTTGGCTCATCGCTTGGACTTTGGCCAGCATAATGCTTGTGACTTTATTACGGTTCAACCATTCACATCGTGGAACTCCGCCGTACGTGTTGGCTCGTACGTGTGCGTGTGATGTGTCGTGGGTCGTATTTGTGTTTCCAACGCAATCTTAGGCTTTTAAGGTCCGTCCATGTGTGTCTTTTCATAGCCGAAGACGACTAGTAGTTGCAATCCGAGCCCCTCGTAGACATGCATTTTTATAGATTTCATCGACTTGGTACCACCACCTTCTCTTTGCCTTTTTCTTCCTTTTCCTCCAGTTTCTTCCCAGCTCCAACAACACTAACCTTCTTCTTCTATCTTCTCTCCTCTCTCTCTCTCTCTAGCCATGGCTAACACTAACACAGTCTGCTCTATGTGTGGTGACATCGGCTTCGCCGACAAGCTCTTCCAATGCATCCGTTGCCACTCTCGCCTCCAGCACTCGTATGTATTACGCCTCTCTCTGTATCTCTCTGTCTCTCTCTCTAGATTTGCAACTCAGTGTCTGATTCGCAGCTACTGTACCAACTACTACGACGAGGCCACATCCGAGACCGTTGGGGTCTGTGATTGGTGCTTGAGTGAAGAGCGAAGTGGAGCTAAACGAGGGATCCACTCGAAGAGGCAGGCGAGGAAGGATTCTGCCGAAACCGGTAGTGGTTACAAGGCTGAGCACAACAGCGACCGGGAGGAAAGTCAGAGCCGTGGCAAGAGCGACAGCGCCGGTGGTGCTTCTTCCAAGCCAACGGGCCGCAGGTACAAGCTACTCAAGGATGTCTTGTGTTGAGCTTCATCCTGGTAGCTGTTAGATTATGTGCATATGTGTCGTTAGATCTACCGTGAAGGTTTGTGTATGATATCACCCGGTCTGCTGTAACTTCTTGTGCATATATATATATATATATATATATATATATATATATATATATATATATATATATATATATGCTGGTGCTAAGATGAAGGTTTCCTGTAAACGTTATCCAAGGCTGTAATCAGAAACATAAAGTAATGTTCTGCAACTTGTTTAACCCTATAGTTTCTCTAATTTCTACTTGTTCTAGCTCTTCCTGATCATGGTTAATCCTGTTCATCATTGATCTGCAAAACAATTAAACTACAGAAGCAATGAGCATGGCCAGGCAGTCAGTTCTTGTGCTGTTGCCTGGCTAACCATCTGCAATCTTTGGAAGACAGACATGGGTGGCTCCATTGAGGGCATATAAAGCTTGCGCAGTGGCAAGATGATGAGGAAAAGAGGAGCATGGCACTGCTGTTCTCGGTGGACATACATGTTGCAGTTTAAATGACGGGCAAAAGGTTATACCACATGGGAACAAGTAATGCAGTACTGGCAGTGTCCCTAAGTGTTGACCCTACGATGGAAGGCAGGTGTGGTCTTCTATGTGTCATGTAGCAGAAAGCCTTGGATCCTACATGGGGTTCTAACAACTCGTGATACCTGACGGTGTCATTCGATGTTAGTGGATAAGGGTTGCTCCACTGCTGCAATTCTTTCGAAGCATGTTAAATACATGGATCTCATGGCCACGCAACTCAATTATGGCTATCGCTTCGTGGTACGTATCCACTGACTCACTTTCCACTTCCTCGAGCCTATGCATTATGCCAATATTTTTACTAGTGCTGCATCCAAACTCTCCTTCCTGCTATATGCTTCTTCGCTTCAAGCCAATAGACCATCTAAACAAAGAGATATTCCATTTCCATCTACGTTTCGTGTCAATCCGTGAGAACATGGGAGCATGCATGCATGCATGCAGAGATGATTGCAATGAAGGGAAGGGAAGGGAAGGGAAGGGAAGTGGGGAGAGGGGGGGCGGGGAGGGGAGGGGAGGGGGATGGGGGGATGTGAGTGGGGAATACTTGGACTGGGTGCTCATTCACTTCGTCCTGTCTTGTAGGACATTACGTGCTTGCATGCTTGCTGCAGAAACCCCAGTGGATGGGCAGGTGGAACCATATCTAGTACACCTTCTGCATCTCCATCTTTATAAAGTGGCTCTGCTACAAAAGCCAGCCCCTCGATTTCCTGATGCTTTATCTACTTCTCCACCAAAGCTTTGTCAAAGTTGCTGCAATGATGCTCCTATTATTGCAGCAACTGGAGACAGTGGAATAAAGCATTTCTTCTCTCCGGAGTTGTGATGTCGGGTGGTGACCTTTAATTAATGTGCATGATGCAAAAGCAGCTCAATAGAGCCGGCTGGACCAGGTAATATTGAAGCCTTATTCTACACGTCAAAAAAACAGAAAAAGAAAAACCAAGTAAAGCACAGGTCATCGTTGTGATCAAACTTTCAGAAAGACGAACCTCAAAATCGTGGAGAGAACCCACAATGAATAAACTAAGATTAGGGTTTCGCCAGAAATCACCAGTTCATTTAGGAAGATGGCACTTCCTTTCACCCATGATAGAGATGATAATGGATCGATTTCACTCGAGTCATGTTAGGACTCGAGTTTAGATACCTAGACAACTAGATATCTCGAGTCATGTCAGCTCTACTATGGTAAAGTTTGCCTATCCCACCCATGTTACCTTATCAGGTTGATGGGTTCGTAAAAGTTCCACGTAGCTAAAAAGATTGAGCTCGGGCTCGTCGTTAGAGCCTGAATTGTACGGATTACGTAGGCCAGGCCTGGGTCCACCCATAGCAAGGTCTGCCCGTTGGCCCGTTTCCCCGGCCTCCCGCTAACTTTACATCCGTGAATGATACGGTGAAAACCGACACGTGCTCGCCCCACACTAAAAGGCCACGTGTGCACTTGGTTTTTTTGTTTTTGTTTTTGTTTTTTGTGTCCGTAATCGGTGGCTATATTAATTAACTGTGGCGATGCTTTTTTCTATTGGTCATTGTCAATGATCACGTGATTGGAAATTGGTCATAAATGAAGTTAATTGAAACTCAGGGAAAAATCAATTGACCCAATCGAATCACTGCTAAAAAGCTCAAGTTTTCAGGGGTGATGTGAGCTCTCGTAAAGCTTGATTCGTTGGGGCTCACGTACGCATGGACACGGGTACCACCCCCACTGAAACGTTTTTCGGGTGATTCAGTCATGTTGCTGGGTTGGTGGTGCACTCTAATAATAGTGAAGAGTCGTTTTTAAAAGATGAGGCGACGACCTAACCGTTACTTCTTTCGTGACGCGGCTATTTAGATCAGGTGAGATTCCTCCATTCATACAGCGGAGTTGACTATTGAATATAACAATAATGTAGGGTATTAGAAATAAGCTATTCATCGTGGAGGAACGATGGAGCTCTCTTCTTCTTCATCGCCTTCTCTAGCCTTATTGTCTTGCTCCTGCTTCCGCTGGCAACCGCTGCCACCTGTGGCTCATTGGACCGAAAGCTCGTGTCCCTCGCCCTCCGCTCTGTCTCGGGGTTCCAACTCCGCGATCCCGCAGCCCACGGCCTCGACTGCTGCATCAGGCTCCCCTCGCGCAACCTCAGCTGCGTCGTCTTGTGGATGCACTTGCGCAACGTTTCCGCCCTCCGCGTCCTCGACCTCTCCGGCAACGCTCTTCGAGGCTCCATTCCCAACGGCTTCTGGTTCGCCCCCGCCCTCCTCCAAGTCAACCTCGCCGATAACGCCCTCGCGGCGCCCTCTGGTTGGACCCCACGGGACCCAAACGCCGGTCCTCCTTCCTAACATGTATAAATAGAGAGAACATCAGTAACATGGTATCAGAGCAGAACGCCGTGAAAGTCCCCGAGCTGATCGCCGTGAAGGTCCACTTCTAACATCTCGAAGTGGACCAGCTTCCCCGTCGGACCAGCTTCCCCGCCGGACCAACTTCCCCGCCGGACTCCACCGCAGCTGCTTCTCCTACTGCCTCGTGGACCACGACTCCCCTGCCTCCTCCATCCTAGATTTCAACGCCGCCTCCGCCGCTTCCCCCTCCATCGCTGCTCCAGTCATGACCGCACCCGGCGTCGCCATGGGTGTGGCCACGACAACGAGGGCCTGTTTGTCTGTGCTGCCGGGCTGCTCGCCCTCGGCGGTGGACCCCTCTCCTTCCCCTCCCAAATCTCGGCCTCTTCTCCTACGTGAGCCGGCGGCATTCTTTACTGCCGCCTTTCCTCTGCCCCTACCTGCAGAAGTAGAGCCGACGTCAAGAATCCTCTCTGCCTCGACGCAGCCTCGCGGCCGCTTCCCCCTCTTCTCCTACCTGAGCCGGCGGCATTCTTTATTGCCGTCTTTCCTCTAGCCTTTCCTGCAGAAGCAGAGCCGACGCCAAGAACCCTCTTTGCCTCGACGCAGCCTCGCGACCACTTCCCGGCCAGAGTTCACCGCAGAAGCTGCTGGTGCACACCCCGTCCCTCGCCAACTCCGATAGCTCCACCCGAACCGCTGCCGCCGTAGCGACAGCCGCCACCTGGGAGATCGTGAGCGTCGCACCCTCCAGCCTCTCAGTCGCACCATTGCACCCGCAGCTGCAGCAGTAGAGATCTGCCTCTAAAATCCCAAGGAAGCTGCGTCCTCTTCCGTGGAGAGTAAGAGCGGAACCTGGTCAAACATCTGACACGGACGGGCTGCAGACTGCAAGCAGCTGCGGCTTCCTCTTCCCTCCTCCCATCTTTTCCTCAAATCCCTTTTCTCCACTGTTCTTCTCACAAGCCTACTCCCTCACCTCTCTCCCAAACCCGTGAGATCACTGCTCGACTTAAAAAAAAAAATTGTCTTTGTTATCTTCCGGTTATTATTTCTGCTGAGAATCATGCAACTTCTCGTATAGTACGTATTTTCATTGATGTTATCATACTAATTCCTTAACTACGTAGGTTCAGTTTTTTAATCTCTTGATTGGATACAATTCTCTCGGTTGTCAACCAATTATGATCAACATCGCTAAGAACCTAGTCCAGTACCAAATTTAGCTCATAAACTATGACTACATTAAGATTGTCTCATCCTCCAAATTATTCAAACCTCAATTGTTGGATCCGTCGCTTCATTGATCTCTTCATGTATGACTGTTGCTATAGAAGCGTGGTCTAAACTACAAACAACCTTGACGAATCGTTCGAGTACTTGCAAGCTCGGTCTTCTATCCAAACTAATAACGACAAAACAAAAAGGAAATACTATCACTGATTATCTACAAAATATCAAAGTTATCATCAATGACTTGATTTTGATAGGTCATTTCCTATGTGACGAAGAGGTCATCAACCATACCCTTAATGGTCTCGGAGACGAATACAACGAATTGACAGCTACAATTCGGGCACGCAACTCACCAGTGTCATTTGAAGAACTCTATGATAAATTAATTGACTATAAGATGTATTTGAGGCATGAGGACAAACTGCCCGGAACAATTATCATAGCTCAAGTCAATCACAAGTCCAAACAGAAGAGCACTCAATACACTACGAATAGCACCAAAGATTTGGCCAATACATCTCTTGATCCTATGGGTCCCATGCAAATCCCCCTTATCCTCATAATCATAATTTCTCGCAACGTGATAACTTCAATAACCGTCAGCCTTGGCATCCTTCCCTTACAAGCAAATAAAGAGTCGTTTGCTAGTTGTGTGATAAAATCGGACACTGCTAAAGTTTATCGGTCTTGACCCCACCTTCCTGCTCTATCACACTGGTCTCAAGCGAATCTTATAACTACTCCGACTATGTTTATCCACAACATCTATAACGAGAATGAAGATATCATCATCGGTGACGGTAAATGACTTCCTATAACTCATACTAGTTCTATAATGCTTAATTCTGATACTACAACCTTTACACTCGATGATGTTTTATGTGCCCCTTATATTAAACGAAATCTCATATCTGTTTCTCAATTTTATAAACATAATAATACTTCAATTGAATTCTTTCCTAATTCTTTTCTTATCAAAGACATGAGCACGAGGGCATCCTTAGTCTAGGGCATGAATAGAGGCAACATTTACGAATGACCGTCAACTCCACAAATAACCTAGCCCACTATTTACTCTTCCGTTATGGCTCCAATTGATATGTGGCATCGTCATCTTGGTCATCCCTCGTCCCTTATTTAGCAACAATTATTTTCTCGTTACTCTCTTCTATTTTTAAATCAAATAGTTCTATATCGCATTGTGATACATGCCTTAGCAATAAAAGTCATCGATAGCCATTTAGCACACCTTCCATATCCTCCTCTAAACCGTTTGAAATTATTTATACCGATGTTTGGGGCCCTACTCCAATCGTGTCTTTTGATAAATTCAAATTTTATGTCATTTTTATAAATTACTTCACTAAATTCACATGGTTATATCATCTTCATCATAAATATGAAGTTTCCATAATCTTTATCACATTTCGAAAGTTGGTCGAGAACTACTTTCAGTCTACAATTAAAATAGTTTACTTTGATGGTGGAGGTGAATATCAAGCCCTGACATCCTATCTCTCAACTTGTGGTATACAATACCTCAAGTCTCTCCTGCATACTCCTCAACTAATTGGCTCCACCGAACGCAAACATCAACATACAGTTGAAATTGGGCTCACACTTCTACATTAGACCTTCATGCCTTCAACCTTTTAAACAGCAGCCTTTCAAACTATAGTCTATCTTATTAATAGAATGCCTACGCTAGTCTTACAATACCAGTCCTCCTTTAAAACACTATTTTACAAACCTCCAAACCTTCATAAACTTAAAGTATTCGGTTGTCTATGTTATCCATAGTTACATCTCTATGCCTCTCATAAGATAACATCAAGATCTAAATCGTGTGTCTTTATAGGTTAGTCTCTTAAACATAATGCTTTCCGATGCTATAATCTCCACACCCATAAAGTCTTTATATCACGTCATGTTATTTTTGTTAAGTCTATCTTTCCTTTTTAAAACTATAACTATTTTATCATGTGGACCACTTTAATAAACATTCAGAGTATACCTCTGATCCAATCGGACAAGCCTCCCATGACACCGTCCAATTCCTCCCCTCAAGATCCTCACTCTACTACTCCTCCAATTCAACAATTGCCTAATCCCTCCATTACTACTCCACTCTTTTCTTCTCAAATTGATGAGGTACTGCGTTCAGACACAACCATTATCTTTACCTCCTTCTTGACCAAGTGACATTGAGGTACCTCAACCTGACCCAGCATGTGTCAATGACTCTCAACCACTGATTCCAACAACACAACATCATAATCCCGTAGTCTCCAACCACCCTATGACAACATGCTCTAAGAGTGGTATTTTCAAACAACGTCAAGTCCTTGACCTACATGCTATCATAGATTCCTCATCCAATACCATTAAACCCACCACTTTCACTCAAGCCCAAAAATCCCCGCATTGGCGTAACGCCATGTGTGAGGAATATAATGCCCTCCTTCATAACTCAACATGAGATCTAGTACCCTTTCATCATATACAAAATATCATCGGGTGTAAGTGGGTCTTTCGAATTAAACGGAACCCAGATGGATCTGTTGCCCGATATAAGGCACGCCTCGTCACCAAATGGTTTCATCAAAGACCTGAAGTTGATTTCAATGAGACGTTTAGTCTCGTTGTTAAGCCCACAACAATCCGACTTATCATGAGTCTGGCCATCACTAAGGGCTGACAATTAAGATAGTTGGATGTTAATAATGTCATTTTACATGGGACTCTAACTGAAGATGATTTTATGCAACAACCTCCTAGTTTCACTCATCCTTAGTATCCAAAGCATGTTTGCAAACTTCAAAAAGATATTTATGGACTTCATTAGGCTCCACGGTTTGGTACACTAAACTTGACTCTTTTCTGACTTCAGTTGGCTCTATCAACTCCAAGTCTGATACCTCGTTATTTCTATGCCAACACCATGAAGACATAATATATATTCTGGTATATATGAATGATATTATTGTCACAAGCAACAATCTTATATAAATCCAAGCATTCGTCAAACAATTGGCAAATCAATTCTCGCTTAAAGATCTTAGAACCTTGAACTACTTTCTGGGCATCGAAGCAACATACACATCTTCAGGTCTCTTTCTATCGCAACAAAAGTTCATTCAAGATTTATTATCAAAGACAAACATGCAGGACGCAAATGTGGTTACAACTCCCCTTCTACTAGTGGATCTCTTAAATTATCTGATGGAAGTCTTGCTATGGAACCCACTCAATACCGACAAGTAGTTGGCTCTTTACAATACTTAGCTCTCACTCGTCCAGACATCTCCTTTGCAGTCAATAAATTATCACAGTTTATGTATAGGTCATCTACTATGCACTGGTCTATGGTCAAATGAATCCTATAATATCTTAAGGGGACCCTCAATCATGATCTCTTTCTTCGTAAATACTCTCCACTTCATCTTCATGCCTTTTCTGATGCTGATTGGGTAGGCAACTTTGATGATAGAACATCCACATCATGGTATATTATCTTCCCCGGGGCTAATCCAATCAATTGGAGTTCTAAGAAGCAAAAGATAGTCGCATAGTCTACTACTGAAACTGAATATCGTGTCATCGCCACTACCACTACAAATCTACTCAAAGAACTCAACATCAATTCCACTCCTACAATATATTATGATAATGTCAGAGCTACCTATCTATGTGCTAATCCGGTGTTCCACTCCAGCATGAAACATATTGCTATTGACTTTCACTTTATGCGAGATCAAGTTGTCCGCTGTCAACTATGTGTTTCTCATGTACATACAACTGATCAATTAGCTGACTCACTCACAAAGCATCTCGCTCGTAAACTTTTTGCATTGCATCGGTCCAAGATTGGTATCTTTGATAGGAGGATCATCTTGCGGGGGCATAATAGCAAATAAGATTTCTCTAACTATATGAGAAAATCTCTCTACTCTGTTGGGGGAAATCCTCCCTCATAACCTGTATAAATAGGGAGAACATCTCAATGAGAAGAAAGCTTCTTCAGTAATTCCTGTCTTCTATCCTCTTCTAACAATAACCCCATGAGAGAGGTGTTGCCCGATGGCCTTCCACCTTTAGCCGCTAGGCCCAATTACTTCAAATTAACGGCATCGCGCAGCGTGAGGCATTGTAGATGTTTGGGAAAATTGTTTCTGTTGAAGCCAGCTCTTTTCACTTTGTGTCTAAAGCTAGCGTTGCCCACTCATCTTCTCCTGCTCCTTCAGTTGTTCGTCGGAAGAAACACAAGCTCATCTTCTCTTAGTCCCTCAAAGAAATGTTGATCTTAATAGGAAGAAGGGATAGAGTTATCAAACATAAGAAGAGTAAACAAGCTTCAATCTTCTATATTTCTCTTAAAAAAACTCTTTATAATTTCAGAAACTCTATCTATTTCATGACCCAATATAAGGTTTATATAGTCCCCAAAGATACATTACATTAATTATATTCAAGATGAATCATTCTCTTTCAAGAAACATTTTCAAGAACCAATAATCAATTTGACTTATCCTTCCACAGACTTTAAATCTATTTTTTCTTCTTGATGTAATGAATCTCCCTCTTGATGTAATGAATCTTTCTTTTGATGAAATGAATCTCTTTATGATACTTGAACAAGTTTAATTCCAACATTATCCCCCCTTAAACTTGTTCCATCTAGCATGCCAAGTTTTTTTTGAAGTTATTGAATACATACTTTCTTCTTCAAGAACTCCATTAAGAAATATTGAATGACTATCCATTTATAAAAAATTTTATTTCATTTGAGGAAATAAGTAATTTTACTGTCTATAATCGAGAAACTGGTGCAAATACTTCTTTATAGTCAATAACATATTATTGTTTGTATCCCTTTGCAACCAATCTGACCTTGTATTTCTCCACCTCTCCTTTTGTATTTTTTTTTTGTTTTGAAGACTCACTTAACACCGATAACTTGGTAATCTTCTAGAAGTGTAGTAAGCTCCAATGTATTATTTTTGTTAATGGCATGAATATCTTCAATCATAGCTTGTCACTATTTGTCATCTCTATAAGATTCTTCGAAGGTTAATGGATCATATCCTGCAAAAAGATAAAATAAAGAAAGTTCATTGTTATTAGTATCAATCATTCGAGTCACGTCATATAGCTCATGAATCGGTCTTGTCCTTCTTATAATTGGACTTCTTGAATCATGTGACCTAACTGATCTAGCTGATGATTCCAACAAATCCACTTCAGTATTTGCTTGTATTATATCTTCTTCTGAAGCTAAAGTTTTCTTATGTTGCTCATCACTTTTCCAGTTCCAAATATATTGTTCATCAAACTCAACATCTCTTGACATCACAACTTTATTTGTGACAGGATTGTAGAGTTTGTAACCACTGGAATTCTCTGGATAACCTAGCAAAATATATTTCTAACTTTTATCCTCCAATTTTATTCTCTTTTCTTCTAGTATCTTGGCAAATGTAACACTTCCAAAAATCTTCAAATGATCAACTCTTAGTTTTTGTAAGCTCTATGCTTCTTCTAGCGTAATATTACTAATTCGCTTTGTCGAAAACCTGTTAAGCAAATAAACTGCACAAGAAATAGCATCTCCCCAAAATTCTTTAGGAATTTTTTTCTTTTAACATGCATCAAACCATATTAAGGATAGTCCAATTTTTTCTTTCTGAGATACCATTTTGTTGAGGTGTGTATGGCATGGTGAATTGATGTAGAATTCTAACAAAAACTTTCAAATTCATTTGATATATATTCACCACTCTTATCTGTTCTTAAATATTTAATTTTACAACAACTTTGAATTTGCTTAAAACTTCTTTCTTTTCTTTAACACGTAAACCCAAGTTTTGCGACTATGATCATCAGTGAAGGTAAGAAAATACCTATTTCCTCCAAGTGATACTGGATTAATAAGGCCACAAACATCTGAGTGCACCGGATCAAGTCGATGTCATGCTCTTTTTGTTCTTCTTACTTTGAAATGCTTTCTTTCTTGCTTACCCATGACATATACTTCACATAAGTATGATGGGCGATCAATTTTTGGCATTCCTGTCACCATATTATACTTCTCTAGAAGTTTTAAAGCATCAAAATTTAAATGAGCAAATATAAGATGTCAAAGTGTGGAAGTATTCTCAATATCAACTTTAAAATAATTTGATTGATAAAAAATACTTAAATGCATAGGAAACATTCTATTCTTTGTCATTTTCACATGTGATATCAATCTTTTATTCTTGTCACGAATTGAGAGAGTCATATCTTTCGTCTCAATATCATAATATTTTTCAAGTAATTGTCCCAAGCTTAGAATATTATTTTTCATATCACAAACATAATAAACATTTGAAATGTATAATTCTTTGCCATTATTAAGTTCAAGAAGAATTTTACCTTTGCCTCTTATTAGTATATGAGACAAATCACCAAATGTATATTCCCGGAATAACTTATATTCATTTTTGAAAATAACTCTTTGATGCCACACATGTGGTTTGAGGCTCCTGTATCTAGATACCATGTCATAGACTGATCATCTTTCAAATTATCATAACTCATTAACAAAACATGATTTTTATTCTTTTCTTCCTCAACAAAATTTATCTTATCACTTTGATTGTTAGGATTATAATAACATTCGTTATAGTAATGTCTATATTTTTTTTGTAAACCTAACATTGTATTTCAGACCTTTTATAATTTCTGTCACGTCCACGGCATCGGCCACGTCCTTGGCCATAACCTCGACCTCTTTGGTTAAAATTTTCTCTATCACATTTATTATTTGGAGATTCTTGATTGGTCTAATTTCTATCTCCTCTTCCTCTTTGTCCTCGTCCTCTTCCTCTTCCTCTTTAAGAATTTAATTTACCTTAATTTCTAACCGATTAATTAAATTGAAGTAAGAGTACCCTCCTAAACTAGAATTATTTATAGTCTTCAAAACTAAATTATTGATAAACTAATTAAGAACCAATTTGGTTTAGGTTTGATTTAAGTTTGATTCTAGATTTAAATTTTAGATAAACTAAAATTTTAGAGTTTTTTTTCTCTTTACGTGAATCGAATATTATATAAGATTTAATAATTCAAGAAAAAGTTTAAAGTTTGTCCAAAATAAATAAATAAAGTTCTAATTGTTTCTTACATTAAAATTTTAGAGTTTTTTTTTTCTCTTTATGTGAATCAAATATTATATAATTTTAACATCAAATATGATATTATAGATAAATTAATCGTGTATGGGTCAATCAAATAAGTGTGATAAAGTAATAAATAAATCATAAAACAAGTTTTACATTAAAAAAAACCTTTCATCATTAAGAAAATAAATAATGGATAAACTAAATCAATTCTTTTACTACATAACAATGAGATTATAAAGTTGTCTCTAAGAAGATCGAAGGACATCAAATACTATATGAAAACATACACTCACATAAGTTTTAAGAAAATTAAAAAAAAATGAAGTAGAATAAAAAATTCTCAAAGAGACATAGATCAATTCAGAATTATGGTTTCTAGATCGATATATTATAAAATCATGACAATCAGACCTTAATTTGATTAATTAATTATCAAAATATTTTTTTTACTGTGCATGACAGGTCCTGATTTTTCGTTTTCTCATCTAACTCCATGTTAAGTAAGGTTAGGGTTTAATCTTTTTTTACTGTGCATTACAATCAGACCTGAATTTGATTTAAAACAAAAAAATATATATATATTCTCACAAGGCCGACAACCTCAAGTCCGCACGACGCCATGCATTCCGAAGCTGCCGCGGCCCGCCATGAGTTTGATTGATCACTGATGCTCTGATGCCTTTGCCATTAAACAACTCATATTAGCTTCACCTGAAGTTGAATATACAAATAAAGCCGAGAAAACATTAAGCCACGACTATAAAGGAGGTTAAAAAGGAATGAAATTTCACCTTAGTCACTTATCTTTTGTAATTAAAAAGCAAAAAAAACAAAAGACCTTTGATATTTTGAATCCTATTTAAAGTGAATTGTATACATCAATCATCGTCACTACAAGAGCAATGAGAGGTTTGGCAATATCTTCTTAAGCAGTACAATCAAGTCAGTGGCTTGGGGGGATCAAAGATAACAACAAAAACTAACTTTCAACAGGTAACGTTTTATACCTAACCATAGGATAATGTTTTCCTACATGTCCGCGGACAACTTTTTTATATTCCAATCCATGGTTGTATGTGTACATACATACATTACCCCTAATAGATAAATTCTAACGCCAACATGCGGAAATGGGTTATGCTAATTCAATTACATTAAAACGGTGCCCCTCCCATCATCCATGACTCGTCCCTGTAACACCATGCAAATCAAGATTAACAAAAAATATATAGTTTATAATCCAAGAAAATGAAGGAAATATATTTGAAGAACAAAAGATTACTACCTCTAGAAGCTGTGACTCCTCTATGCATGGTCTTGGCACCTCTATCATATGTAACAGCGGGACTCTTGGGTATAATGAGAGAGCTTTGCAATCCCTCTAGCAACTGTAGAAACAAAAAACATCCAATTGACTGTGGTTCATGAACAAGATTGACTAGACTGTTCACAGAGAAATAGCATCTTTTTTACAATGGGGTAGAAATGTGCTTTTCACTATTCCAGGTGACAACAACAAATGACAGTGTTCATCTATTATCTTATTGACCTCATGCTCTAATGAATAAACAGCAGTGCTTGAATCAAGCATGTTACATATAAAAACAATATTTTTACATCATTCTAACAAGAAATACAACGTTTCTGGTTGGCTCAAGATTGCAAGAGTTCTTGGTGCAAAAAGCCCTAGGATTCAGCTAGCTGGCGCATTACAAAAAAGAAGAAATGTGATAAATTATGACATGTTGACATATATTTAATTTAAAATGTCTCATATAGATTTACAAAACAGAAAGGCAATTTTGGTGTATAGCTTAACTTATTTGATAACCTATCTATCTACCTTTGTCCATTTCCAATATCATGAGAACTATTCCTAATAGGCGATGGAATAATCATCAGAATGTATACTAATCCCATAAGAATATAACAAATGCCATTAAGTGTCATACTAGTGTCTCAGCTAGCGTAAAACCCAAGCAGAAACATATTAGCAGGATATGTGAGTGCATGGCTGAATGCCCATTCATATATGCTGACATGCGGCTGACACCTCAAACAAAGGTTAAAGATCTGTGGCACTCTGATTAAAATCCATGTTTATAAATGTAATAAGGTTTGCTAAAAATAGCACTTCATGCATAGAGAAGTTTCAGCAAAGCTTACTCTTGAAGTTGGCTGAATTCTGCGATTGGATCTCCGGGGCTCAATAACATCAGCAGATCCTTTCCCAGGATTTTCATAAGCTTCAGATTCAGAACTGTTTGACTTGTCCACAGCAGATAAAACATTTCCTTTCTCCCCCGCCTCAGCCTCAACAGAAGAAGAATTCATCTTAAATGACGGAATACAAGGTACAGAAGACCCTACCACTGGCATATCTACTCTTCCAAGTTGTGAAAAAGAACCAATTTCCATTGGCATCTTTTTCTCTTCATTGCTAAAAGTAGTTCTGAGACTGCTTTTTTCCCCATTTAAGACAGATGCAGCGGTGACAGGTAGCTTCTCCTTATCCACACTACTTCTAATCTGAACATTCTGAGACTTCAAGGGCTTTTGGCCCCTGGTACTCAAGTTGGTGGCTCGTTTTCCTTTAACATCAACTTTTGAAATATTCCTCCATGACTGGGATGCTTGTGGTAACAAACTGTTAACAGATTTCACAGAATCAGTCTTTTCAGTTGCCTTTTCAGTTTTATCTTTGGTATAGTGTTTGCTTACTTCCATAAATTTTCTTTTCTTTCCAGGTTTAGGAACACCAAATACCATCTTAGATCCTATTTTCTGAAGGCCTGCTCGTCGTACCTTTAGTGTATCGGTGTTATTTGCTCCACCCACATCATTTCCAAAAGAAATTATTACATCCTTCCCTAATGTACCAAGTTGCCTTGATTCTTCAAGCTTCCCTGAACCATCTGTATGAACATTTCTTGACATAGTCCCCATTTCTCCCTCAGCTATTTCTGACTTATTGTTGGCATCAACTTGGCCTAGCTTTTGTCGTTTCTCATTCGGTGTATCGCCCTAATTGCCATAGCAGAAAAGATCAACCAAACAGAGTGAGAATGCCTAACAGTGGAAAAGACAGAATAGAAAGAAAAGCTTTGCTAATAAAAGGTCAATAGACAATACCTCGTAGGGTTCAAGAGTAACTCTGTCCTTATCGCGAGACCATTCTATCCATTGGCCATCCTTCCAGATGAGTGAATGTCGTAAATTCCAAGCCCTAACAGCTGAGGAATCACCACCAGCTGTAAACAGCAAAGATCGATATTTGAATGGTTAATTGCAGACAATAAGAATGGTACAAACAGTAACCTAAGGAAAACAAATAATTACATTTTATATAATAAGAAAAGATGATTAAAAACAAAAACTTCTTAACAAAAGTCAATTACATTATTGACAATAAACCTTGGGCAAGAAGCTATTTAAATGTTCAGAAACCTATGGATTGAGAGAAAATAACATATGTATTTGTGCCCACTAGTCAGTTGTGTTTATGCCCCGCCATATACCTAATGCAACAACGAAAAGTTTTGAAGTGCCAATACACAACCCACATGGATGGACCTCCACAGCAAACAAGGGCAACACTTTGTCACACAGATTTAATTCCGAGTGTGATGGCAGATTGGACAAATGCAAAGGTCCATGCATACTAGATTGCCCATGGACAATCAACAAAACTTTCAAAAAAAAAGTTCCGGTGAACACACGACACAATGTGACATAGACAGTTCAGCAGGTGTTTTAACCATTTGATAATCTGAAGTTATTTCTCCTTGACAGCTAAAGTTTAAGGCAGGTACCTAGTTGAGTTGGGATTTTAATAAAGATTATGACTCTGCATAATTAATACTGATATGATAACAGAATTGGGTTTTAACACCTTTGCAAAAGGATCCACAAACTGAAAAAAGATGAAAACAAACCAACAATTCAATGATCTTCCAAAGCATACCTGGAAATTGGACAGTTAATTTTGTTTCATCATCTTGGCTCTTCTCGGTGACAATTCCTTCCCACCAACTGAGGAATTAAGTAGTACAATTAGTTTATATTTGTCATAATCTGCTATATAAGACAAAAGTATAAATAGAAGAACTCATGTCACACTTGCAGATATTTATAAGTAGTCATAAGAATTTCCAATTTGTTAGTAAGATTGATGAGCATAGAGACAAGGTAAACCTACAGAAGACCAAACAAAAATATGAGTAGGAATAGTGGGAAAAGATTATGTGACAAAAGGTAAACCTATGAAAGACCCAAAAAAATCATGAAGCACGTCTAGTAAGGATTATTTACAATAGAAGAATAAAAAAATAACAATCTCTTCATTAGAGAACCCTAGTTCTTCAGGTTTGGCCACTGCAGCAGCAGGGGGAGAAATAAGATAAGCATATCCATTAAAGCAGGCTTACACATCCAACTGAGAAAGTAGAGAAAAAAATACTTAATTTGAGGTATGACAACTCTCGTTAACAAACAAATCACTGTTGAAAAATAGTACAAAAGCATACATTAAAGCAGGCTTACCCATCATGAATCCATGCATCAACTCTGTCTCCAACCGCCCAAGTGAAATTGCCTAAAACCTCTCTCCCTCGCTTCCTTGTTCCTTCAGATTTGGCTACAATTATAGGATGAGCCATACGTATTCTAGGAGGTTTGTCACCTTCTGATGCAAGTGGTATCCACTCAAGCTTGTCATGGCCTGAATAATGTGGAAAGTGTTTTCACAACAAATTAATGAAAACTTAAACAATTTCTTCTATCATACCACATTTAAAGGACGAGCATTGGAAATTCAAGAATCTTTATCACACTAACTTATTTGCAGCAGAGTTAACCTAATTGTAACAGTTAAAATCCAATAAATGATTAGCTTCTTAATAAAACATGTGTTACTATGAAAGTTAATATTGTATCAGTAGGTAGTTTGCTTTTATTATAGAAATAACATACTTTACCTTTTTTGGAAAGGTCCTTGTAGCACACTTGTGCTTTGCTATCTTCAACATCAACAACCCATGCTGAAAACCAAGCTCTTCTAAGACCACCATCATCAACGACAACCTGAGAGATCTTGTTAGTGTTAAAATTTAAAACTGACTATTCAGGAGACAGAACAACGACCAGTAACCTGGGGTAAAGTGATTTTTCTAAATAATGTGCACTTCATCTGAAAGCAGGTTCATCAAAGTAAAATCCACACAAAAGATATTTTGAGTAATCTTCCCTGGCAAGTTTTGCAAGAGAAACACTCGGTCAATCTTGTTCAAGTGGTTGTGATACACTGGGAATGTTAGACCTAATAGACAACCACTTAGCAGGAAAAAGAGCAGTCTACCAAGAATTCTTGCCTTATATGGCTAACTCTGACTACAGAAAGTTAAGTGTATCCATCTGTGTCTTCCACAGTGCCCTATCATGTTAATCTTAAGAGTTATTCAATATTTTTCATTGTAAACAAAGCTTCTAATTCATAATAAGCTGTTTGATGATGCATCACTATCAGCAACAAAAGATAGATTTGAAATTTAATAAATCAATTTGTCAAGTTGCATTTAATTATATATAAGTAATTACATCTTTTTTTCTTTCCTTGTGAGATCATATGATTTCTGGCTTCCAAATTTCTTAAAAAAATAACTACAAAGATTATGAATTACTTGTTTGACATGAAAAAAAACTTGAATATTTGAAAGAAGACTAATTACTTGCTCAGAGTTGTACCTCAACAAGTGACCCTTTCTGAATGCTACTTCCCTGCAATGAATCCCTTGTAGGTCGCTCAGTTAGAATAGTTTTTGATCCACTTCCTAATTTGCTTCCTGACAAATTAAGATAACACAAGATATTGGTAAAATCAGATAAATCCATAAACTCTATCCAAATCAATGATAACCTGTAAACGAATTGCAAGACAGACATACCATAATTTTTGTTACCAGGCGACATTTCATCAGTATTAGAAACTTTTCTCCTTTCATCATGGTTTGATGACTGGTCATTTGATTGTTGTGCAACAATCTCATGATCACTAGCCACATCTAAGTCACAATTCTCCCTAACCTGTACATCAATTGCTTCTGACATGTTTCCCATAGTAGCACAATTGCGTCTCCAATGACCTTCAGGGCCTGCTTCAACTAATTCACTTATTGAGAATGGTAAGGGCTCCCCCATGGCAACAATCATTCCAGCTTGTGATACAGCTTCTGCAACCATTTCTGCAGCTTTCAGTATAGCATCCAAGTTTTCTGCACGCTTTATGGCAGCAGAAGATGCTTCAACCCTTTTCCTAATGGTCTTTTGGGCAGTTGAAATGATTGAGAAAGGACCACGGATCTTGTCCTTGCCCATGGAAATTGAACCAGGAGTTGATGACAACAAATCTTTTCCAGTTTCAAGGCTGACCTCAGAATTCTGAGTGGTCCTCCCTGTGCTAGCAAAGTTTAGTGCCTCATCTCCCATGAATTTAGCCTGTAATGCAGCCTCAGATGCAACCTTAGCAACTTCTGCAGCTGCCTTTGCAACAGAAGCAGCTGCTGCAGCCGCAACAGCTGCAGAGGCAAGTTTCTTTTCAACCTCTGACACCAAGCCTGAATTTCTTTGGACCACCATCTGCTCCCAAATTAGTTGGCTGTGCCTGACAGCAGCGGCAGCATAAGCAGAAGCATTCTCGGCTTGCTGTTTTGAGTGCTCGATTTGTGTGCATGTTTCATTCAATACAACCCTCTGCTGAGTGTCACCACTGCCTAATATGTGGGAGTAAGGCAGAGTTACGGGGTGAGATGCATTTAAAGCAAGACCACCAGATGTAGCATTACTTGGAAAATTAGAAGATAAAGAAAGACAACCAGATGTGGCTATATAATTAGTAATAACAGCAGCAGAAGCAGATTCTGCTTGAGGTTGAGCAATTGAAAATTTTGACTCAAGCTCCTCTGGTGCAGAAACCTTCTTCTTCTTTCTGGACTTCTCACTAACAGATGCATTCTTAGTACTCAGAGTTGCAGCCCTATTTTGTGTCTCCACTGGCACAACTAATGCAGCAGAAACACTGATAGCAACCTGATTAGGCAGCGAGACACCAGGGGAAGCAAGTTGCATGTTTGAGGCACAAGGTTTAGAAGACTCCCTAAGAGTTGCTACTTGAGTTGTTTCAGAAACAGGCTTTGCAGAATTTTGTGCACTAGAATCAAAAGATAAACTCTGAGATGAAAGAGATGATGCACCCGGACAAGGACTCTGAGATAGCAAAGGTGTAGTATTGTTCAGATATTGTCTGATATGGGAAGTTTGATATGAATGCAATGGGGACAGTGATTGATTGGACTCCAAGTGGATGCCTCTTAAGATACTAGAGGATAAAACTTCCTTAGATGAACTCTGGAAAGGCGACTGCAATGACACAGTGGAACCTTGTATTGCTGAATTCGGAAATTTGACGTCACTCCAGCCAGCAGGAGAGTTGAGGGCCTTGCTTTGAAGAGGGCTGCCGCTGATCCCTTGTTCAGTAGTTAAAACCCAACAAGTATCAGTTACCTCAAATAAATTTAATCATTAAAGTGTTCCAATAAAAATTTATTCACCTGTATGATAATGCAAATGTGTGTCAGACGTACTGGGAGATGACTTTAGGTTATAAAACCTTTCTGAAGCAGCTCGCCATGCTCGCTCCCATAAGCTCCTTCCTCCATCTTCTTGAAAGTGTCCAAAGATTTTTTATTAGTTTAGTTCAGGCAATAATGCATAACAAAGATTAAAAAATTATGTGAAAATACTGACCAGAACCTCCAAAGGCTGGAATCATACAAGCCTCATCTGGCATGACACCTTGGCTGCACCAAGCAGATTAATACATATAATACAAAAAAAAATTAAATAGCTTCTTTTTTGAGAAACCATTAGGAAACAAATAAAGAAATGGCAATTGCAACTCACATAAGTGACCCATATACAAAAATCTGGGCACGCAATTGTATTTGTTGCATGTCTGTGAAAGGCTGATGCAACAATGCTGAAGGAACTGAAGTGTTCAAATCTGGCAGATTAGATGTTTGAATACATGGAGAACAGGATGATTTTGTATTATTGGTCTCAATATAGAGAGATTGTTGTATACCCTCTGTATGGGTTTTGTTTCTTGTGGCACTGTCAGGGAAAGGTGATGTACTAACTGGGTTCTTTTTCCTTCCTCTACCATGTTTCTCTTGTAACTTCTCTTTAGTTTCTCCTTTCGAGTTGCCTACCTTTCTAGTTGCACGGGCAGAAACTTGCTTTCTTTTGTCTTCCCCAGTTGTCTTGCTAATGATGCTAGTACTCGCTTTTTTAGTTTCATTCAAGTGCTGCTGAGAATTCTCCTGAGAAATCTACACTCAAAATGCTCAATTAAATTGAAGGTCTTACCCATATTCAGGAGTATAATGAAACTGAAGTTTACATAAGATATTGACAAAATGATAATTGTGGTTACCTGAGGCTGATCGAAGGAGTGCAAATGGTGGATGGGTTCCCAATCCTTCTTAGTGTCTTTTTGAGAAAGATCTGCATCTGGTTGGACTACAAATGTGAAATTTCCCTCATCTTCTGATGGCGTACTAACTTTAGAATCTTGAACATTGCATTTAAGGCTATCAGAATTTTTTGCTGTCACAGATGCAGGACCAGCAGGATCTAGCAGTGAACTATTGCTGCAACCAATTACAGTTGGTGAACCACAACTTGGTTCGGATGAACTCTGATTACCACCTGCAGGATCCAATAGAAAGGGTTCAGGATTACTCCCAAACGAAGTGGACGGAGAAAGGATGTTTCTATCACTATTAAATGCATCAAATGCAATAACATAAGCTGGTAAAACTTTGTAGATTTTGAATTTTACCCGAATTACAGAAATGGACAGAATATCAGTACGTATAGAACAAAAATATCAACCATCTAAAAGGCTACAGCATCAAGACATCTAATAGTCAAATTATTATGTTAAATGTGCCTAGGCTAACCTAACACAAACCAGACATTATTTTCTGTGATAGATGTCAAGATTTAACAGATTGACTGAGGAGGAATTTTCTTTCAATGGACAATGCACCAATGACCTAATGTAAATGATGTTATCAACTTATTGTGCAACTCAATTGCAAGCAACAGATGCTTTGTATGGTTTTTGGCACATAAAAATTTTACTAAGGTTTCCATGTTTGCACACATGTGCCATGTCAACAGATATATTCATGCATTTGTGCATATGGAATATGGTAACAGCTTACCAGAAATTTGAACTCTTCTGTTTCAACTTGCATAAGATTTTAGATTCTTAGATTCCTTTATATTCAGACACCATCCTTTTATCATAGTTTCCACAAAAACATATAAAAACAATAAAGGCATTAGAAGGGTCCTGTAAACTAACAATCCAAAAGAATATTCACATACAAAAAACATCAGAGGAAGATGACTTTCTTTCTGTTTAAGGAAAACTCATTTTGTTACAGTTGTTTGTTGGACATAAATTAGCACCTTTGCCTTCTGTGCTTTGGCAAGTAGCAAAAGAGGTTACCCCAGCTGATGAAGCTACCCGAACCCCATCGCCGTTAGCAGTTTCTGTTTGAAAGAAAAAAATGTAGTTTGTAATCTATATTCATATAATACTTGGAAATGCAGCAGACTTCATAAACAAACCTTCAAATGATCACCAGAAAACCTAAAACCTGGATAATGAAGAATATTAGCTTCATCACATGATATTGTCAAAGATCAGGTCATCTCCCATTTAATAGAAATGAATATTCTGAATTCCTGATCTACAAACCTTAGTAATCAAGGGTTCCTTAAAAACAAGCTTAGCAAATCAATTATCAGAGGGTGATCTCTTAAGCAGTTTCCACTTGTCATTTTACATAAAGTAGAGGCTGAATATAGCAAGTACACTTTATTGACATGTAAAAATTGTGGACTATTGAGACCAGAATACAGTCCATGTAGTTTAAGATTTAAAATCTCGATCTCATACCAGTTTCTAAATTTTGTTGGATTGATAATCTGATATGGAACAGATATACGAGACAAACTGACCTATATCATCTGATGTCACTGAAAATAATAAAATAAATTGACACTGATGGGTACTGAGCTATATGGTCGAGTATCGGTCCTTGGTGAGACCGGTAAACCAAAATTTGACACTTCAATCAATGTAATGTTGTTTATCATCTCTGGCGATGGTAATTCATGATTTTTCATCATACTAATGAATCTGGTAAAGAAAAATTTAAGGTAACAGATACTAATTTTTCCAGAATTTCCAACACAACATGTTTAGATTCTTCAGAATTTTATTGATTTGTTGAGACAAGTCATAAGAGGTAAGAACCAGAAGCTTGATAATTTACATTTTAAAAAAGTGAAAGACGTTCAGGTATCTATATTAACCACAATCAAGTAGTTGTCCCCAGACCAAGAGTTTTAATACAGAGTTCTGCTAAAACAAGCTAATTGTTTTATGCAGATACCAAGTGACTAGGGAAAAACTCAAGATGGTCTCAATCAAGATATGCAGTTTCGAATAATACTGCCCGTACCGGGCGGTACATACCGGTCTGTCGCTGGCCAGTACATGGACCGTCCGTATATATATATATATATATATATATATATATATATATATATATATATATATATATATAAGGCGACATCGCCTTTTTCGGCGAATATTTATATATAAATATATATAAACTTATATATATATAAACGAGACAATGTCGCGTCGCCTCGGCGACGTTGCCTTTTATAAAATAATATATATAAACATATATAATCTTATATATATATATATATATATATATAAGGCAACATCGCCCGAAGAAGGAAATATATATATATATATATATATATATATATATATATATATATATATATATTAAAGGCGATGTCGTCTTTTATAAAAATATTTTATATATAAAAACGAGACGATGTCACCAAATTATATATATATATATATATATATATATATATATATATATATATATATATATATATATAAATACCGAGCGGTATACCGCTCGGTATATTGTATCGTACCGAGTGAATGTTGAAACGCCGGCACGATACGATATTTCAAACATTGGTCTCAATATTATGGTAAATGCCAAATTAAAAGCTAGAATCTATTTAGACTGAAGTATGAACCTCTATTTTCGATAAAATAGAAAACATCATAGTATATCAGCAGCTAAATTTACCAGAGCCATCTGACTTGTTTGGGGGGCCATCACCACCTGATGTAGGCACGACAAGGGGCTGTCTTGATACCTCAACATCTGTGTTATTGTCTATAACTGATAAGGCAGGGATGTTTACATCTTTCTCATTGCAGCATGATACAGGCATAGATGCAGCTTCTTTCGGTTCTACAATTTCAACTTCAGAATGTAAGTGCTGGAGAATTGTTGGATTATCTGCTTGGTTCATTACTGATTCCTTGTCTGATTTCATCACTACATCAGTGTTTTGGGCTTTGGATGAGGAAAATTCTGTATTCTCAATGACAGAAACACAGTCCTTGGAGTTTGTGTCACTTGAATCAATCAATGGTGCAGCATATTCTTTTTCTTCCAAATGAATTATGTTATTCTCTTTTTGTTCAGCCAACGAACTTGTATCAGACATTGGAGCCATCTGGTCATGAACAGAGGGTGAGATCTTATTTTCTGCATCATCCAGTAAAACAGCACAAGGTTTTTTCAGAATAATATGCTCTGAATCATCCAACTGACCACTGGCTTTTTCGATGATTGGATTTGAGCATTCATCCTTACCACTCCTCTCCAGCTGAACAGGGTCAATCCTGCAGTCATTATCACCATCAACTCCAGCCATCCTTATTTCAGCTTCGAGGGAAGTTGACAACTCTATCCTAACTGCAATGTCTGAAGAACTTCGTGACTCACTACAATTGTTGTCATCAATATATGGCTTGGATGTAGCAAGGTTCCTTTCTTCTTCAGAACTAGTGATTTTACTTGCATTGCTTGATGTAGCTTGTAGCTGGATATAATCATGTTTAGATGAAAATTCATGCACATCATGGCTAAAATATACAGGTCCTGCTGCCTCACATAGCTCAGGAATATCTTCAGTGACAACTTCAGCAGAGTTCTTTTCAACCTTCTCATCTCTTCCCACCGCTACAGAAGGCAACACCTTTGTCAAAGCTGAACTTTCATCCTTTTTCCTTATGTCCTTGTTCAGAACTGCTACTGGGTAATCAATAGCATCATCAGAGTTCTTAAAGAACAAGGAGCTACTGGATCCTTCATTCAGCAACACCAGAGAATCTGTGGGTGTAACCAAATCAGAAGAAGCCTTAACATTTGAAACATTATTATCAACAGTATGGTGTTGAAAAGGCTGATCATCCACTTTGCAAACACCATATAAAGAAAAACATGTTTCATTCTGATTTTTCTCAGATTGCTGAGCTTCTAGTCTCCCACTCACGTCAACCTCATAGCATTCTTCAGCTTTTTGCTCAGAGAATAATGCACTGTCCATCTTACAAGTGCCAATACCTGCACTTTCAGTTGGTACACTTGAAGCACCATCTTGAATACTAGAAATAAAATTTGGACTTGCTTCAATATCCCTGTTTACATCACAACCGTGATCATCAAGTAAACTATTGTTCATGGATGCATTATCCAATGGTTCATTGTTCTGAACTGCCTCAAAAGACTCCCCAACAACCAAACATACTTTAGAATCATCACCGGATGAAGCTAACTCTTCATTAATGGTACATTGTGAAGCTTCCACCTTCCCAGTAGAGTGTAACTTTTGATCCAATGAACTTGCATCCATGCCCATTTCTGAATGTTCCTTACTGGAAGTTTGAGAATTAACTCCAACTTGCTCGACCTTAAGTACCTCTTCATTTGACTCCAAAATTCTATTATGAAATTCATCAGCCAGAAGGGTTGAATTAGTATCCACAATACTCTTAGTTTCACAGTTGGTAGAATCTTCTACTGCATGTGTTTCTGATGCTGTATTCATAACTTGTGAACTTACCATCTCATTATCTTCAACAGAATTCACTAAAATCTGTTCAGATTCAGATGTTGGAACATTGAACCAGATGTTGTCATGCCCAGAAATGGATGTTTGAGCAGAATTTGAACCGAATTCTGCTGCAGTGTTTCTAGGTGAGAACTCCTCGATCCAATTGTTTTCTTCACCTTGAATGCCAAGTAAAAGCCCTGTTTCAGATAAACTGTCAAACCTTAGATGAGCCTGAAAGTGATCATCTATATCAAATTTTGGTGGAGCATATGACTGTAAGTTTTGAGGAAAGCCATCATTGTCCTCTTCGATCAGTTGAAAATGCTGGTTTTGAAAGTCATTATCATCATAATCCATGGATATATCCCTGCAATGAAACAAAATATTCAAATCAAGAAAAGCCAATGCCACATTAACGTGTTAGGAGAAATTCCAAATTAACAAGCATAATATATGCCATAGATGAGAAAGCTCAGATTGTAATAGTACAATTGCCAATTGACACAAAAAACCCCATGGTAATAACAGGGAACTTGAGATACAACAAGGTTCTTCATTCACACATCATTCCAGGAAAGAAATTTAATAAAAAATTAACACAATTATTTAAAAAAGGAAAGAAACAAGGAGATATTTCAGAATGTAAAAGATGCCTAGTAACAAAACACAAAAAACCAAATTGACTGCTAACATAAATACACATGTGCCATCAGTATGCAGATCCCGAACCAAATACGAGACAGAAATGTAAAGTCAAACACAGCTAATATCTCTTAACAGAATATAAAGAAAAGTCTAGAACCAAATTAAAACAGCCAAAAATCCTTCCAATTGGATTCAACAGATCATTCATGTCATAACACATAAAAAGAAAGTAAAAAAAACATTGAGGTTACCATTCCTCCTGACCTTCACTTTACCAAGTAACCTAAATCCATATTCTTTTCTCTGCAACCTAAATCCATATTCTACTACTTGAGAGTCTCTTTCAGAAAGAAAATTCTAACTTTCAACTGATAACTGTGTCTGTATCCATATGATTATGTAGAGATCAGAACCTTTGCCAGTCTGTTTATGCCGTAAATGCAACAAAGATGCACTACATAAAATAAATATTAGAATGTGCTATAAATTGCAAATATAACATCTTAAATTATTCCATTTTAATTCACGTTTATCTATTAATTTGATTTATCTATTTTTATTTTTCAGTAGATGGTGGGCCTTGATCCATCGGTAAGATTGTTTCTTTGTGACATAGGAGACCACGGTTCGAGTTTTGGTAATGTATGATTGCATGCCTACATTGACCTTCCTCATACCACATTGGCATGTGCCTCATGCACTAGGTTCACTCGTTTTGTTTTTTAATGCTTAACTTACATCTCATCAAGTTCATTGGGGAGTACGATGTTCACACAGCAGTAAACACTAAAGCCCTGAACCATCAAGGACATACTACTTCCAATAAATCCAGTAAAATTTAACTGACTCATGCTAGCTACAAAATTCCAGACTCTGCATTTCCAACCAGATCTTCATGACAACATTTTCCATACTTGTCATTACAACATTCAAAGGTATACTTGTACATCTGTAACAGGCTAACCCAACAATCTAAAAGAATGTGCATAATGCAAGCAGAATTCCTGCATAATACATATGCAGTATGAATGTCTGCGTCTATGAAACATGTATTCTTTTCTATAATAAAATGCAAGGCACGTTCCCAAAATTTAGGGAAGTTGCATAGATTTATGTATCAAATACATGGTGACAAGGGGGATTCAAGTGAAAAGCATAAATTGTAATAAACAATTTATTGAAGTTAGGTAAATATTTTAGCTTTCCAGAAGAAGATTGTATGGACGTGTACATACAAAGAGGTTGAAATCATAAAAGAGGATGAATTGTCATGACATGAATATTCATCACGACAAGAATACTCATGAGCAGTAACTTCAGTTCTAAATAAATCAGGCGTAAGCATTAAAATATACCAACCACCAAATTCACCATGGCCTAATAGCTTCTAAACGACAAATCCCAACATGACAACAAGTATAGATAGTGAACAGGATCACTCAAACTTCAATTTCTTTGGAAAGGATAAGGTTTTTTCCTCTCAGTTCAGCATAATCCTACATCAATTATATAACAGTACCAGGGCAACTTTAATAGTTCAAAATATATCCTAAATTTCGAGGAACAGTTCCATTCCAACCATGTCTACTGAGCTGTAAAGGGTAATGTAGCGCAGCAAAAAAAAACAATTCTGATGAATGTTGTAGCAATCAACTCTTTTGCCAACAAATAGAATAATCATAGGCCATGCACATGTCTGTACCATAGAAAATCCAAGAACCAAGGCCCACGTCCACGATTCGCAGAAAAACCTCCAGTTTTCGAGAAGGAGAAAGCAAGATAGGCGACAACGTACAAAAGCCCGCTTAGATCAAATCAAGCGCATCAATAACCTTAACTCACCACCGAGCCAATCATAGCGAATCAAAAGCAAAATCCTTCACTTCCTTTCACGCCAAATCCAACAAATCAAAAAGCAGTTTAAAAGCAACAAAACTGGCAAAACGAGAAGAAACACGCACCAAAGAAGGAGCGGCTAAGCTTCCACCACCCTCCATCCGGAGACGAAATCTTGCCTCTTCAGCGCGCCAACCCCAAATCCCACGCAGATCCGCGGGCTCTCATTCGCCAAGCGCATCAGCGGTCGTCGGAACTCTCCGTTCCGCGCAAAAAAACCCTAGATCCGATGTCTTTTGGCATGAGCCCTCGCGGCGGCGACAAAACCCTCGAAGGCGGGCGACGAATTCCCCGGCGGATTGGAGAACGAAGTCGAAGGGACGGGCCGAAGCGGAACAACCAAAAAAGCCTCCCTTTTTCCCGTCTTCTCTCCACTCTCGTTCTTGTTCTTTTCGGCGCTCGCTCTAATCCTGCGGCCACTCGCTCCCACTCGACCCAGTATTGGGTTGGAGGAGTATTTGACGATGACCACAGCCCTCCTAGGTTCAATCACAGCCGTTCATTGACATGAGCCCCCGCCCCGATTCGAAACTGTGGCGGTCGGAACACAAATTTGGGCACCTACGCCTTGGAGACGATCCTAGAAAAAGGAGCGCCACAGCTGAGGCGAAGCTTCCGATCCCGTCATGATTTGGCTGGATAATCACGGTATTGCCCTCCTCAGGGAGCATCGCGTGGCACGTGCCTCGCGGGAGTTGGTCGATGGGTCCCCCGGCGTGGTTATTATTGTGGTGGATGTGTCCCGGACACGTGCCGGTCACGCGCGCGCACACACACCCATATATATATATATATATATATATACCGTGAGCCTGAGATGTTTGCCGTCACGAAGAGAGTTGTGCTGATGCGATTCTATCAACTGATGCGGTAATTTCAGCCGTCGGATTAATTGGACTCGAGCAAGGCCTATAGCTTGGCCCAAAATTGGTGGGTTTGGGTGAAGAAATGTTGTCATGGACCGGGCAATGTTGTGAATGGCTCCAATTGGGTATTTTAGGAATTTTAAGTAGTAGAGGTTGTAATTATACTGTCAACGGGAAAAATCATAAGATGGCTGCTCTAAATGGAATTAATTGCATCAGAAATTGAGAAAATAAGAAGCAAAAATAAATAAATAATAAGAATAAGAATAAAAAGCCTCCTTCTCTTGATGATGAGAAGGTAGAGAAGCACTTGGGGAGCTGAGCTTTCCCTCTCCCTCCCTCCCTCCCTCCTTCAGGCTCACTCGCTCAAATCTAAGCAGTCAGGCAAGCCATAACACACACAGCACGCTCAATAAATAGCAGCAGTTAAAGATCAAATTATGCTACACCAGATCATAATACCCAGAGCTTAAGCTTCAACATCCAAGTTTATTTATTGCATGATTCAGTGGCTCTTCTTCTTCTTCTTCTTCCTCATCCTCCTCCTCCTCTAGCTAGGAGTGGAACCATCTAAAGTCAAGTCTATCAGGATCGTAAGGTGGCTCCGCCGGCGGCTGGCTCGTCTCCGGCGTCTTGGCGAACCGCCCCTTTATCCTCGGCCTCATCTCAGCGTACGCCTTCCTTGACGCGTACCGTACCTGCTTCTCGTACCTCCGTTTCTTCCGCTTCTCCTTGTACCTCATGATCTTGGCCTCCCTCTCCATGCTCGGGTCGCCTTGACCTGCAGCAACCATGGCTTCTCCAGCTTCCTTGTTGCTCCCACTTGAAGCGTCCGTGAATGTGCTGCCCGAGAAGGACATCTACAGGGAAGGTTTCAAGCCATATGAGAATTAAGTAGCAGTAGTATAACCTTGATCAAAATGGCTAGCTAGAACAGCTACATGAAATGATAATTGGGATGCATGATCTTGATCTCTCTTGCCATATACACATGACCATTATACTCCAGCAATAAAATGCAATTCGAATGATGATAGCTTCGGTGACTAACTAAATGTATGCCGTCCAAAATTGTGTCCTACTTACCTCCAGTAAATCACCAACACGAACCTTTTCATCAAACGTGTGGATCATATCAGAAACTTTTGCAGGTATTACAGAATAAAAAGGAGACAGTAATCGATCGGTTCTTAGCAAAGATATCTTGTTGGCCTGACAGCAAATGGTGGATGAAGTAACACCAGGAGATGCCCGACCATTTGACTTGGTATGGATATGCAGATTAAGCATGTACTGCCCAACAAGTAAGCTGACAAGGACTTGACGAAGAAATGTCAAGATGATTGGTCCCTCTACCGATCTGTCAAAAGAAATCTTACACGAACCACAACTGGCTATCAGATAAGAACAACGGTGGTGCAATGTGATCTCCTTTTTCGTTCTAGATCATCTTGCCTCCCTCTATTTCTGGCTCAACTAATCGGTAGATCAACAAACCTAAAGGCTCTACAGACAAATCCTCTAAAATAGGTTTTCTTGGGGAACAAGAATTTTGATTGATTTTTCATTCTTTTGTTGTTGATACTGGTTGATATACTGGCAGAGGTCGATCATATTACTCTTCCTACAAGCAAATCTTAGATTCGCATAAAATACGAAATCTTATACAGCACGAAAACAGGAAAGAGGAGTGGGGGGTACTAATTATGCTGCCTACGGCCCCATAACCACACGACCGCTATGAGATGAAGAGGATTGAACCACTCACGATGGTGGCACCCGACGCTGCCTGCCCCATGGCCAAAGCCGCCATGGAGACCGGGATGGGTTCCGGCGGCCTGGTGGTGTTCAAGCAGACGTCAAAGGTCAGCCCATGGCCGGGGTCACAAGCATCACCCAGGCCATCAAGATACTTGAAGCCTCCGGCGGCCGCCGCGTGGCTCTCCTCCGCCGGCGGCACATGATCTTTTGGATCGTTGAACATCCAGGCCACCGAGTCGTCGTGGCCGAAGAACTGGAACTCATGCAGCGCTTCGGGGCCGCGCATCGGCTCGCTGAACATCGTCGGGATCGCGCGGTTGAGGTCGGTGCAGCGGGGGCACGCGCCGCCCGCGCCGCGGCACACGTCGCATAGGCTGGACGACGACATGGCCGCGATCATGTGGCCGGAAACGGCCGCAGAAGAGGGGAAGGAGGACAAGGGGAAGGGTTGTGGATGTGGTGGGAGTTAAATGGGTGGTGTGTGGTTAGATACTGTCGCCAATGAGGAGCAAGGAAGAGATATAGCGATGACTACTTTTCTTACGTGGAGGATTCCTTGCCACCTTTTATTTGGGCGCTGCAAAAGCTCTGGTATTCACGTCAATGGGTGCACAACGTCGAACGCTTGGTGATGAACGCTTGGGAATTCTGGTTCCCCGGTGAGACAGGGACTGGTGGCATCCCCACTAGCTGCGACCGACTCGGCTGTGCCGGGTGATGATCCCTTGACATCCGAGAAGTCGACGTGAAGTCTCACGCCACACAAGTGTCCATCGCATGGTCCGGACGCATGACTTGCCCGACGACAACGCGCCCGCCATGGAGTTTGGTGTTGGAGGTAGGGGAGGAGATGGTGTGCCAGTGTCAACACGTGGTGCTTGCGGATCCAGAGGTTGAAGAAGGCCAAAACAACACTAGTATCCATCTTGTCCCTCGCACAGCATCATGTTAATGCTAAACCCAAAGCCCGACTCCTTTCTACTCTCGACATAAACCCACTTGCAGCTGTTCAAACGACATCCATACTTGTCCGCACAGCTCAGAGAACAGTACTGGTCGGATCAAGATTTGTGTTATATGATGCTGCTTCTGATGGGTGCAAGGTGGAAGAAGATCATGTGGTGGTGGGCTGAGAAAATAACTTGCAGCAAAATACAAGTCCATATGAAACATGACGAACACTCTCCGGATGTCAACTGGTGAAAAGATTAAAACCGTCTGCTCTGATCACGTGTGTGTCATTGTTGCGTGCTGATGAGTTTACCTGAATCTGACTCTTGAAGATTTTAATCATTTAAACAGCACAATTTTGTTTTTCTGCATGATTTATTTTTGATCCCTTCTCTGTCAGCCAGACAGCAAGAAAGACAAGTCTTGTCCTAGTGGAAGTTTCTTGTGGTGAGCAATCGAGCAGAGACTTGAAATTGAGACTGTGTTTTGGTATAATAGATGATGATGAGTGGTTCATGGTAGTTTGAGAAACACAAGACTTGTAATGCATGCGCGCTTCATTCTTCCAACTTATATGGAAAACAAAATCTTTCTTTCTATAATTTCCTCTTTCGGAGCATCTCATAGATGATTTTTTTTTTTGTCCTTAATGTGGATATGGTGTAAAATTCCATATATATACAATATGTATTTCAACCGGATTTTAAGCTCGTCTCTCTCTCTTTCTCTCTCCTCAGGTGATCGAGAAATGTGAATAAAGCACTTAGAAAGAATAAATGTGTTTTGCACATAGTTACTCTCGTGTATGAAGTATGCACCTCCTACAGAGTGGCATGAAGAGATCCGCTGCAAATACCATGCATGCATGCTATTATCCACTTTTGTTGTATGTTTGCAAAGCTTATTTGTTAGATGAAGTGTAAAAAGCATATGATTGGATCAAATTGGCACTAAATTTTCTTAAAGCTCCAAAGAAATTTTAGTTTTCATTTTCCTTTTCAAGCTTTGTGAATGTTATGGAAAAGATAACTATCTCACCTAATTAGGTCTTGTCATTTACGAGTCTTAATAAGCCTTAGTTTTAGTGGAGCGGCTGTTAATCCTCTCTCTCTCTCTCTAAGTAAATAAATTCCTTCTTTTTCAGAAGAAGTCCTTTGATATATACACACTACAAAACAAAAGTATCTCAACTTGGATTGTGATGAATCTTTTCTTTTAAGATATTCCCAGTCTCCTAACTTCTGCTCCATTCCTTTTCCACACGACTTTACAGGAAAATATTATAAATGTCTCCTCCTTATTCCTCTAAAGTTAAGTTACCATTCTGTGTCCATTATACATTGTGATAATTGAAACTGTAATTGACATTTAAAATCCTTTAAGAACTCATCATGATGCTGAAAACACCAAGAACATGTAAATTCAAAGTGGCTAGCACTGCCCGTATCTAACAAACATCATGGTATCTACGAGAGCCACCTGAACCATGGCTTTGGAGCCTGGAAAGATGAATCAATCATCTGCCATGCAATTCTGAAGACGAGGTAAACAGTAACACCTGAGGAGCCACCTGAACCATGGCTTTGGTGATGTGACTTTATATGATACTTTTGAGCATCTGATGATATGGTCGTTTGAGCAAACTGTGACCTTATATGTATGTTAGATGTCACCAGGAGATGTCATCAGTAAATTAGATGAACCTGGAAAGTAAATGAAGGAATCAAATTTGTCAGTACTCTGGAAAGTGTAATCTATCCATTATATCAATGATCATGTGAAGAGAGGAAGACAATGTTCTTTTTAAAGAGAGAAATAACAACATCAAGAAGCAAAAAAAGACAAGAAAAAAGACTGGGAGCATAATCACACTTTGTTTTTTACCATACAATTCGTACATCTAGATGAGTAGTAGATGATACATACCATGCTCTACGCTAGTAATGAGTTACTCCAATCCATCTCGTTTGATTTGTGTGAATACCTCTCCAATTCGCTATTTATGGAGACTTGGTTATTCTTTCTTGGACAAGACATTGGTCCAGATATCATCTCTTTTGCTAAGACGAGAGAAATAACAAAGTTAGCAATCCCCTGGCATCCTTTCTTCGAAAACAAAAATCCTAACTGTACATCTGATTGGGAACTATACCCATAACAAGACCACAATATCTGAAGAGCGATATGCTTGGCCATGTTGGGCAGCTGTCTCAGAGAACCTTGAACCACAATTTTCTTTAATGTGCTCATTTTACAAACAGTAATGTGGTCTGCAGCAGCCAAGCAGTAGTAGAATGGTGGCCTTCATTTCTCGGTGGTTGTCATGAATGGCAAACTAATGCACACAGACAGCAACCATGCAATCACACATGAAGAAATCAGCAGCAACAAAAAAATACAAGTTAGTAATCAGAATGCCAGAGATATCCTGTTCATGACAATAGAAATATGCAGAAACAAGGAAAGGAAATATTGTAGATATTGCTCAAGCAATTGTTCTTATCATCTATGATTCTTGACTGAAATAATTTTAGGGTCCTTATTCTAGGAAAATAGACAACTTACATTTTTCTACATTTGGCAAATCTTCACTTAGATGGCTATGTTTCATGCCCCATGGTGCAGCAACTGCGGCATGAAAACGACATAGTTTTGGCTGCACAATGGGGCAACGGGTGAATGAACGACAAGGGAAGCGCAGCACGACCATGCTGCTACTGAAGAGCTCCATCAGGCCCTATGCCACTCGAGGGATCCAGGGCGCTGACATAATTGTGGTTTCGTGTCGCATGCTGCAACTGCAGCAGCGTGCAAAACTAGTCCAAAACAAGCTGGTTTTGGCCGCATGACAATGCCATGGGTGAGCGGTGGCAACTCATGCATGATGCACTCGTATCCTGCCACTAAGGCGCCCCATCCAACCTTATGCAACCTGGGGGTTTCAAGTCCACTCCCCGAGTGCAAGACACTACAATCGTGCTACCCGGAAGCCCCATCCAACCATGTGCCAACTGTGGCACACTACGGCCGTGCTACCTAGGAGCCCCATCTAACGATAAGCCACTCAGTTTTCAAGATGTTGGGATGACTGATATTTCATATCACATGCCGCGAGCACCACAACATGCCAAAATGATCTAAAATAGGCTAGTTTTGGCTGCACGACAATGTGACATGCAAGCAGATGATGACGAGCTGAATGCAGCATGCCACCATCCTGCTACCTAGTGCCCCATTTGGCCTCGTGCCACATGAGGGTTCTGAGGTGCGGAGGTGGCTGACATTTGGTGCTATGTCATGAAAATGGTTACTCACAATGGTATTTATAACTCCAAATGACATGTACCATACTTGAAATGACTGAAATGTTCACAATATATATAGTAGTGGAAAAGCATAAACAGTTCACTCTAATGCTACATCATTTGTAATACCTCGATTTAATTTTCATCGGAAGTATATAAAGATTTAATTGACTTACCGAACCTTTATATCAATAGAATTTATAAGGAACTTGGACGAGTTGTTTTGGCATAGAGTGCAATACAATCCAACATAGTACAAAGAAGCTAAGCACACAATATCCAAGAAGTTGGTTAAAATTTTAACTCTTAAACTACATGGTCTAGAGATCCATAGTCGGTCCTAATTATATGAAAGATCTTAGACAACCTGAACTCTTTCCTATGGAAGAAGCTGATAGAAATCAGTGGGGTAGGTCAGTTAACAGAACAAAATATAAGTAGGCAAAAATCTAAACAATATGCTGAACAAATAAAAAAATATAAATTAAAATAATAAATTGCAATTCAACAAATTGAATTTCTAGGTATTATTACAAGGCTCTGGTGGCATTTCTCTCAAGGAGATCTAGATTGAGTCCACATTCTGAATAGTAGATTGATCTGTATTCTAGATCTATACTTGTGGAATTTGATGGCTCTATAAAAGCATCGTGACCAAAAGAAAAACCAGTCACCCAAAAGTAAGGGTGTAAATGCCATGTCAGCCACAGAGTAAGTACCATTTCAAATAAAAGGGTCACATCTCAATATTGGAGGTAAAAATATGATATAACTGGAACAGAAATTAATTTTTCTTTTCAAATTTGCTCTAATCCTCCACCAATTTCCCTTTCATGTTAGCCTTCCTGCACAGCTTTCTTGTCACTCGACCAAAATCTGTGACTACTACATTACAAATCAGATTGTCTATGAGACATCACAGAGAGCCCACCAGGATATCCATGTATCTTACTTTGCATTCAAGACTTGTCCTCAATGTTTTTTAGCAGAGAATAACAGTATCATTTTTGTGAAAAGTTTAAAGTTCTCAAATGAAGTCTTGTAAAGAAATCCATCTCAGAAAACCCACCTCCACACCTCCTCCCTGGCCACCACAGAATTAAATTTTCAGATGAATAGAAGAAAATTGCATTTTACTTCCAATAAGGACATGCTTGATGCATGCATTAACAAAATTAGTTATCAGACATCTCTCTTTTGAAGCCAAATGGCCAATGGAAGAAATCCTAAAGAATCTTGACAAACAAGAAGCAAGAAAGCATAAACTACTTGTTTGCATATTTGGGCCAAGTCGCATTTTCTCATCTCTTTCCCACTTGTTAAGCAAACTCTTCTCCACCAACTCATCACAACGAGTCTCATTATGTTTTATCCTGTTCTGCCAAGCTCTAAGTAAAGAGGATGCGAAGGGAAGAAGTGTGATGCAAGAATATTATGAAGTCACGACTGCATAAACAACTCAGGTCATTCACAACTGCACAAACAAACACATCTGAACCAATTCACCACATTAGGTGGTCCCTAGATCACATGATATCCTTTTCTTATGTCCCAATAAGGAACATGAAAAGGAATAAACTGACAGGATTTACCTTCAAGGAAAATAGGATTTTGGATAAAACCTAAGGGTTGGTCAGATATATGTTCCTTGTTCTACTAAAGTTGTTCCAAGAGAGAATATTAATGGTCCCTTGTTTAACTCCTCGAATTAATAAAACAGACAAGGAGCCCACATGCCCTCTTTTGGGAAACCAAGAAAAGATGACAAACCAATCCTATAAATTTCTTAAGTTGATAAGTCCAATAAAATTGGCAAGCTATTTTTGCATGCACAAGGTTCCCACCGGTGCAGGATATAGATAGATTCAATGTAACACATTCTTACCTCTACAAGTAAATTATTTTCGTAACTCAAACCCTGATCATCCAGGTCACCAAATGACAAAGAAAATCAAGCCAATGTATTGCCCCAAAGGCCAAAACCTAATATCAGTCTAATAAGTCTTTTTAACACCTCTTGAACAAATAAACAAGATCATGGATTAAAGCTATGGAAGAACTTAAGTTAGAGTTCATATTTCCTTCATCTAGATCTTCACTCAAGGATACAATTCTGTGTTATGTCATGCTAAATTGTAACAACCACGCTGTCATGTGGGCAGGTAGCATGTGTTATGAGCCAGCATAGGGAGTTTGCAGTCAGGCACAACATTGAATTTGTGGTACCAGATAGTTATCAACATGTCCTCCAACTTGAAAAGGGTCTTCACTATCCAATGATGGAAACTTCATATAATATATTCAGTTAATTTGAGAAGATCTAAGTTGGGAAAGCATTTGACTTCCCAGTTTCATTTCTAGCTTTCTACCATGTGTCAGGTACTTGCAAAATCATTACTCTATATGACTATATAAGATAGCACCAGTAAGTCATAGCAATATGAAGATTGAAGACCATAACCAAACAACAAAAACACAAAGCAAAATAATTGCATGATGATCTGGTTATGGTCTGAACCTAATGCATAACTTCTTCCTTGCAAGATCATGAACAACCATATTGATCCATGCTGGCATGCATGCTACAACCGTCCTTACCTACTTTTCTCCTATATCGACCCCATGCCATTTGTCCACATTGATGGGTTTGCTGGTTAGGCATGCATGAGGCTATACCACATGTTTTAAATTAGTCTAATGATACATTAGTAATTTATAGAAAAATACACTCTTTTAAGTTTTAGGAATATGATTACCATTCTAGTAGTTATCCTTCTAAGGATGATATAGTCATTTAGAACATGTAAATTATCTGAAGTACTGATATTTCAACAGCATGTAGAGTGCTTAGGAAATTGTTAGCATGCATACTAGATCATCAGCCACTTCAAACAACAAACAGACCAGTGTTAGAATCTACTGAAGCATGAGGTATTTCACAATGGTAACCGAAGAATTGCAGCCTCGGATATTAATACACAGAGCATATGTAGATTGCTTAGGAAATTGTTAGCATGCATATTAGATCGTCAACCACTTCAAGCCACAAACAGACCAGTGT